>NW_026000108.1:50111377-50133617 GCF_001458135.2 Marmota marmota marmota | reverse complement strand
ATATATATATATATATATATATATATATATATATATATATATATCATAATAACCTTTACCAAATTTGCCTTACAACTGATCGGAGTATAAACATGCCCTAAATCTCTTCTCAATAGAAGAAATTTTTTTCATCTACTTTTCAATTATTATACAAAGGAAATCTTGTTGTAATCTGCTCTTTGTTCTCCATGTAGTTAAGCAGGGTATTACCGATGGTTTCAGTATTGAGAATTTGAGCACACAAAAGATTGTCAGTTCAAAGGGTTTCAACTAATGACAGAGCAATTCCACTGGTTAAAAGCCAAAGTGTTATATCATTAACAAGACCTTCAGAACAAACAGATATTTCATTTAAAAAATAAGGGGGGGGGGCACAGGTTTCTTTAACTCGAAAAATACTTAAAATGTTTAAAAACGATAAAAATTGATGACACATTATAAAGGGGAAGACTAGGAGAGTGTGTCTCTTTTAATTTATGTATTCACGCGCCTCTCTTTCTAGAACTTTCCAAAAAAATTAAAAAGTAAATGAGCAACAATGTCTTACAAATAATATTATACAATATCTAAAGTATTATACTTATCAAAAATAATAACCATAATCCAGTTCATAAAAGAGAGACATTTTGTGTAGTGTAATACAAGTATTATTCCCTCTACACCCTCAAAAGTCAACTTCCATGAACTTCTTAAATTGATTCAACAAGTTGGTAAAGTTTTCTTCAGAAATTTTTGCAAGGATCAAAGTGTCTTTATGTAAAACTATACCTACACCAATACAACTAATCCTCAGAAAATGTTCAATTTCTAAGTAATGCATCTAGGTTTCTCCTAAAGTAAAATAAAATTTTAAAAAATAGTATACTACACCATGAAATATCTTGAATTTTCTCCATGTTCTTTAAAGTGTTAATTCCTTAGTTTTGATTTCTGAATGCATCTATGTCATTAATAAAAGCACATTCTACTCCATTATCTTTCAAATAATCTCCAAATTGTTGCTATAATTCCTGATTGCTTTCTGTTTAATGTCATTAACTCAAAATGCTTACTCTGACATCATCAAAATAAACAATAGTTATGCACTCTAGTTTAATCTTCAAAGGTTGAACATTATAAGGGGGAAGACTAGGAGAGTGTGTCCTTTCAACCTTTCAAAGATTTTTTAAGAAATAAATATGAAATAGAATAACTAAATGCATTTCCTAGAATCTAAACAAATGTAATGTGCTAAAGAGCAACATACTTGCTACTGGGCCAAGTAAGAATAATAATATAGGCTTGGTTTTACTCCACCCTTGGAAATACTTGATATTATTGACAAAGTATATGAAAAGAGTGATTTTTAAGATAATGAACACCAAGCAACAAGGAACAATGATTACAAAAAGGATGTAAGTAAATAAATAAGAGGTGTGACCTATGATGACCCCAAATTAATGCTGAGTGTATAGGCAATAACACAAGTAGGAGAAACTAGACAGAGTTTAGCAATTTTTTTTTTGAGCTGAAGAGTCAAAGCTGAAAAATTGAGAGAAAGTCAGAGAAACAGAGCACAAGTTCTGAGGGTCTTCCCAGGATCTTCTTTCAACATTCAGCTGAGTACTCTAGTTGCAGACTTACCTGTGGTTTCACTTTCTGCAGCTTTAGATAACCTCAGTCAACTGTAGTCTGAAAATACTGGATGACAAATTCCAGGAATAAATAGTTCATATATTTTTAGATAATTTTATAGCAGTGAATAGTTTGTTTCATTTTATTATTAGTTATTTTAAATCTCTGTGTTAGTTGTTTTCATCAAATGTAACCAAAATACCTTAGAAGGAAAGCTTAGAGGAAGAAAAGTGCATTTTGGACTCATGTTTTTAGAGGTTTAACCACAGTTGTTTCCATTACTTTGAGTCCAAGATGAGGCTGAACATCATGGCAGAAGAGTACATCAAAAGAAAGTCCCTCAGTTCATGGCACCAAGGAAGGAGTAAGAGATAGGCAACAGGGACAAAACATAAAGCCAGAATGCATGCTCCCAATTATCTGCTTCTTTCTGTCACAGCCTACCTGCCTAGAGATGCCACCAAATACAGTAGTTCTTTCAAATTATTAATCTATCAAGTGGAACAATCCACTGATTGGATTATAACTCTCATAACATAATCATTTCACCTCTGACCGTTCCTGTATTGTCTGACACATGAACTTACAGGGGAAACCTTATATCCAAACCATAAAATTCTACCTTGGGCCCCTAAAACCTCATGTCCATCTCAAAATTCAAAATGTGTCTAGTCCAACTTCAAGAGTTCCCATATCTTAACAGTACCAGCATTGCCCAAAAGTTTAAGTCCAAGGTCTCTTCTGAGACTCAAGGCAAAATTCTGGCTGTGAGTCCTTGTAAAGATCAAAATCAAGTTACTCATAGCTAATACATAATGGAACAGAGTGAATATTTCCATTCAAAAATGGAATAATAAGGGCATAAAAAGAATGGTACCAAAACATGACTGAAACCTAGCTTAATAAACAAGTCCTGGAGCTCCATACCTTGTATCTGATGCACCAGGTGGTGAAAGTGACATTCAAAGGGGGCTTGTGCAGTTTTGTCCCTATGGTCTTGCCCATTGCAGCCCACATGGCCTCTCTTTTAACTTGTCTATGCTCAATCCCGGTAGCTTTTCTCTACAGATGTTACTGGCATCTCTTAATCCTTGGGGTCTCCATTCTAACTTTAGCTTTACCTCCAGAGCTTTATCCATTTCCATTTATGGGCAGCATGCAAGAATTCCTACACTGCTACACTTTGCCTGACTTCCCCAGTACTGCTTTGAAATATCAGTAAAAACCTCCATGACCCCCTAACTCCAGCATCTTGATTTCCTGCAGAACAGCACTATAAGGATGATGCCAATGTCTGCTTCCAGTTCAAGCAGAAGCTATTCCCCCCTGGAAGAGTGCTTTAGTGGCCTATGAATGTCCAGGTGGCTAGGCACTAGAGAATAAATCACAAATCATGAAGAAACAACTTCCTAGGCACCCCTGTAGGAGCAGGTGCCCCTATTTCTCCTCAATAAATTTTATATGCTTCAGTCTGCAATGGCCATGGTCATGCTAATTTCTGACATGTCTTCAAAGCCTCATTCCTATTGTCTCTGTGCAAAATACTTAGCTTCTCTTAGTGGCTGTAACATCTTTAACAACTACATGCTTCTTGGATTCAATTTTATACATACTTTCCTGCAAAAACTGAAAGTGTTTTAAATCTTTCTTCCCTGCTTTGTTTACTGATTCCCATAGCAAACCTGGCTAAAATCTGCAAGAACTACCATGGATGTTGTGCTGCCTTGAAATTTCTACTTCCAGATTAATTAGTTAATTACCTTTAAATGCAGCATCACAGAAATGCTCAGGACATGGAAAAAATGTAAAGTTCTTTGCCCTCATAAATGTAAAGCTCTTCCCCTCATAAACCTATGGGCATAGTCTTTACTATCTATATTCCTACTGCAACTTTGATCTCCTGAGCTCCCACCAAAAGTCTCCCATTAAGCTCTGATTACAACATTGGAGAACTTCTTCATCTTGCATCTCCAAACTTTTCCAATTTTTTCCAACAAACCAATTCCAAATGTTTCTGAAACACATGGTCAGTTTGGTCATAACAATGACCTCACTTCTCCGACCAATTACTTTTTAGCAAACTTTTAGTCACTATGGCCAAAAACATGGCAAGATCAACTTAGAAAAGAAAAAATACTTTTGTGCTCATGAGTTCAGAGGTTCCACCAATATTCCACCAGCTCCACACAGCACAGTTACCCTTACAAATTATTAATCCATTAAATGACTTAAGTCACTGATTAGGTTATAGTTTTACAGTCTAATTATTTCACCCCTGAACATTCCTGCATTTTCCTGTATATAAACTTTTGGTGTACAACTAATATCCATACCATAATAATATCTTACTGTGTCTAGCTTATAAATTAAATTTTGTCATAAGCATATATGCATAGTACATACGGGTTTAGTTCTATTTATGATTTTAAGCATCTTGGAACATTTTGGAATAATCCATCCATTGAGAAGAGAGTACTAATTGTATTGGACATGTGGCCCAGTGGTAAGTACATGTTTAGCATGAGTGAGGGCCTAATTTTGAGGCCCTCAGCACTACACACAAACAAACACACACACACAATACAACAAATACACACATACAAAGGAGACTATACTCATCAGAGCTTGTGTTTGAGGAAATTAACTGCAACTGCTAAAAGATCCATTCAAAATTATGAGAGGAAGCAATGTCCCAAAGTTACACAAGTCTGGTAATATTTTCTAATCTCATTCTTCAGAATAAAAAATCCTACAATTCATGGATTACCAGGTAGGATCCATATGAACATTATTTCTTCAGTAGTGACAAAAATCAGTCTAAGACTAAGTGGGTTTTGATTCTACTAAATAAAAATTCTGAATCTGCATGTGAGAGAGGCTATAAGCCCACAAATGAAAGACATCAACTAATTGAAACCTACCCAGAAATATCAGCAGAAAGAATTGGTAGACAACAAGATCAACACAGTTATTACAAATCCATTACATACATTCAAGAAGCCAGATGAGACATTGAACATGTTAAGCAAAGACATGACGGATATTAAAAGCCTCTATAGGTGAAACTGCATAACCTAAACTTTTTTTTAAAAAAAGGCACTGGATAAGATTAAACATATTATAGACATCATAGGGGGAAATTATGTTTGCAGAGAAAGAAAAATTCGACAAAAAAAAAAAAAGTCCTGGAAAAGAAAAACAGGTGTTAGTATGTCATGAGAAACTTTAAATATTCCCAAAGAAAAAACTTCTGGAAAACTGAAAAAATAAATTAATTAAATTTAAAAAATTGTATAGTTTGAGATATTAGGTATGATAAAAAATTGCAAATTTGTTGAAAAATGTTCAATATAGAATTCTAAGGGTTAAACAAATACCCTGTTCAAAAAAAATAAAAATCTTCACAAGACAGATCACAATAAAATTACTCAAAAACAATGATAAAGAGAAAATATTTAAAATGAGCCAGGGAAAAAAGGCATACATATTCAGGAATGAAGAGACTAACAACAGCAGGCTTCTCCTCAAAGTCCAAGTCAAGAAATAATACTGAAAGAAAAAATAAAATCAGATGCCGGGGCACATTGGCCACAGCTGTTATCCCAGGGGCTTGGGAAGCTGAGACAGAAGGATCATGAATTCAAAGCCAGCCTCAGCAACTGTGAGGCACTGTGCAACTCAGTGAGACACTGTGTCTAAAAAGGTACAAAATAGGGCTCAGTGTGTGTCTCAGTGGTCCAGTGCCCCTGAGTTCAATACCTAGTAACCCTCCAAAATAAAAAAAAATAAAATTAAATTAAATAAGATTATTTAGATTGTATATCCATAAAAAAATTTACAAAACCAAAGTGAAACAAAGACATCATCATCTCTTGTGGTCTCTTATTACAAGAAAGGTAGAAGGAAGTTTTTCATGCAGGACGAAGTGATGATGTCAGTGATGAGAATTAATGAGGGCCAAGTTCTTTCTCCCCAGATGTTGAAGATTGAACACCTGAGAAAGGCCAAGGCAAGTGTAGAAAGCAAGTTTGATTTAAAGGATAGAACAGAGATAGACTTTGCCACAGAGAAAGGGCCCCAGAGTTGGGTGTCCAACAAAGTGTAGTTGTCCTGCCCCTTTTATCCATTTTAGGTTTCCTTTGTTCTCATGCCTGCCTTCTCCTCTTATCTCGCCTACATAACTAGTGACCAAAAGGTAAGCCAAAAGGTGAAAAAGAAGCTTTCCAGGAGTGCCTCTTGAATCAACCCCCATCTTTTTGACCTAATAATTCATTACCTATTGACTGCCTTTCTGTCCGCCCCCCACCTGCCTCAGTGATACCAGCTAGAAATGGGAATGTATGCACTGCAGCAAACGGAATCATTTTAGGAGTGGTTGATATATATATATTTGAGAGAGAGAGAGAGAATTTTAATATTTATTTTTTAGTTCTCGGCGGACACAATATCTTTGTATGTGGTGCTGAGCATAGAACCCGGGCCACACGCATGCCAGGCGAGCGCACTATCGCTTGAGCCACATCCCCAGCCCAATANTGAGTATATATATATATATATATATAAAATTTTTGATCATTAATATGATTTTACATGAATATACATATGAAAAAGTTTGTAGAATTGTGCACATAATGAACATGTCCATCTATGTATCATTAGGGTTTTAATAATGGAAAGGAACAAAGATATGTCAATTATCTTAAACATATTTAAAAAGGAAAAAAATTACAATGTGCCAAAAATTGTTGTAGGCACACTAAACCATAATAGGAAACCATAGTAACCACTCTAAATACATAATACATGATGAGGGAGATACTCAGACCAAATATAAAAAACCACCATGTGGGAAACCACATCTCATTTCCTCTCTTGGAAGCAGCCCATTCCACACACCTCAGATTGTTACTATCATTTCATTAAATAAATTCTTTGTGCTTCTATTTAGGAAAAAAAAAACGATATTTAAGAAAGAAATAATTTATTTTCTTTACTATTTTCTTCCATTTGGGCATGCCAAGAAAAGAAAAGTACATATTAAAGATTAACTGCAAGCAAATAACCTATCATTTAAGATACCTTTCCAAGTTTGATACCTACCAGGATATCCTTGTATAATATACAAAGAGTACTTTAATTTCCTCTTATACTTATGAGTGTATAAATTTTAGTTGTTCTTCATTCTGAGAAAAGGAAATACTATAGATATAAAGAAAAGGACACAGAAATCATGTAAATATCACAAGAGTAAGTGAATGCAAATATTTCATATGTCTATAGTGTTTAGGATCAAGGTTAATGTATGAAAATATTTCTTGGTTGAAATTTATATGTCAATTTACTCTTAGGAATGCATTTTTATATGAAAATTTATTTCACTTTAAAATCATCTGTGTTTGAAAAATTCAGCTTTCTGTCTGTTATTGTTTAGGTAATAATACACTAGAGAATGGCTCCCTAGTTAGAGCTGAGCAAAACAAAAAACTCACATCACTAAGTACTACACATCTTTATATGCATATGGTGTTGTAATATGTGATTTGGGGTTGAAAAAATGAGAAATGAACAGAAGAGTGATAATATAAGGCAGTCTAAAAATTTAGGCCTGTGCTGATCTGGATTGATCTAATAATATTTACTAGAATATAGAAATGGTCATATATTAATATATTCTATGTGCAATGCTTCATGAATATTTTTAGTTTATATCTCTGGGGAGACTTTCAGTGACAGTGAAATCAAGAATTACTCCTTGATAACCATCTAAATATTCAATGTATTCTCTATCAAAATCTTTATGTTTTTTTGAATGAATAGAAAATGTATTCTGAAATTTTTATGAAATCTCAAGGGATCTTGAATAGAAAAGAAGAAAAAGGAGAAGAAAGAAAGAAAAGGAATAAAAATGGATTATATCTTCCTTTCTGATTTCAAACCTGGTTACAAAACTACATTAATCAAAACAGTGCAACCCTGACATAAATTTAGGTGTATAAACCAATGAAATAACAGAGAAAGCCCAGAAATAAAATTTTGCACATATGTTCAAATCATTTCAATAAGATTACGATGATTCAACAGGGAAAAGAGAGTTGTTTGTTTGTTTGTTTGTTGTTTTTCTTCTTTTAACAGATTGTGTTGACAAGACTTAATAGGGTAGCTAGTGTTGTAGCTCAGTAGTAGAGCATGTGCTTAGCATGCATGAGGCCTTGGGTTCAAGGCCCTGGGTTCAATCCTTAGGTTTCAAATAAATAAATAAATAAATAAATAAATAAAAATAGAAAGAATCAGTTTGGTCTTTGTTCCATGTAAAAAATTAAATTCCAATGGATTAAAACCCTAAAGGTAAGACTAAAATTGTAAAATTTACAAGAAGACAAAGGAAATGTCTTTATAACCTTGGAATTAAAAAGAATGTCTTAGATATAATGCCCAAACCACAGGCAACCAAAGGAAGAACAGATAAATTGACCACATCAAAATTTCAAACTTCTGGACATCAAGAACTCAATCAATATAGAGTGTAAAATGAATCCCCAGAAAGACATAAAATACTTGCAAATCATATATCCAATAAAGGATTTATATTTAGGATATATAGGGAATGTCTGAAATTCAAAAACATAAAAATAACTCAATTCAAAAATGAGTAAAGGAATTTAACAAATATTCTCCCAAAGGAAAAATTATATACAGAACATATATATGTATATGAAATCTATGCAATTAAAAAATGAATAGGTATTTAAAGCTATGAGTTTCTATCTTTTACAAAAATCACTGTATTAATCATAGCCTTACCCATTACTAAGGTATCTGTCTTCACTTAGGTCAAAATATTTTAATAGAATCTATCATTTAGAGTTATGACATATTCTGGCATATGATCCAATGAAATATACATAGGCACACAAACACACACAAATATACACACACATAAATACCTAAGTGCATAGACACAATGTATATTACATGAAATGTACATTAAAATAAATTTGCTGGGCACTGTGGTGCACACCTGTAATCCCATCGGATTGGGAGGCTAAGATAGGAGAATCACAAATTCAAAGCCAGCCTCAACAAAGACAAGGTGCTAAGCAACTCAGTGAGACCCTGTCTCTAAATAAAATACAAAAGAGGGCTTGGGATATGGCTCAGTGATAGAGTGCAGCTGAGTTCAATCCCTAATACCCAAATAAGATAGATAGATGATAGATAGATAGATAGATAGATAGATAGATAGATAGATAGATAGATAGATAAATTTAACAGGGCAGTTTGCTGAATCATTATTTATAAAAGAGCTAATTGTAAGGAATTATTTAGCAGTTTGGTTTTGTAAAAGAGTATATACCATTCCCTTTTACGTAACCTTAATATTTATTAAGAAAGTATTATAAGCCAGGCATTATGCAATGAGCAATATATGCATCATTTTATTTGATTATAAGTTATCTGTATTATCCTAATTTTGTTTGGATTTGTAAATGGATGGTTGGAGAAGTTAAATAACTTTCCAATGTTTATACAACATAAAAGAAAGAAAATAAGAATTCAAACACTTGTTTTTCTTGTGACCATTACCATCAATGAGTATACTGACTTAAATCATTATTTTTCTCATTGATTAGTTAAAGCACTCTGAATAGGTGAAAGGTGCATCTAGAAAGTAGACTCAGAAGGATAACAGAGCAACAAATAAGAATTGAGTGAAATAAATTTGAAAATTCAACAATTATCCCAAATCTATGCTTCAAATGTCATGTGTAGCTTTCCTGAACCAGGAAAGCTACACATGCCATTTGGTTATCGTATCATACTGTTCTATTTGAAGAAGAAGATTGCATTTAAAATGGATCACCATTAAAATACAAAACATTGTTACAATATGGCAAACTATGACATCTCTAGGCCACAAATATGAAGAAAATGAGATATTCAAGATAGAATGTGCGCTTCACTGCTGTAGGGTCTCTGTCCTTGTGTTCCTTCCTACGTATCAATCATGACTTCCTAGTAATAGTTCTGATTCACATTTAATATTATGATGTCAATGAATAAATTTTCTTCACCTTCTTTTGATTCTATATTTATCTGTTTTCTTACAGTAGAAGTTTTTTTTTTTCTTATAACATCATTTACAGGTTTGTTTCCTTACTTTACCCACAATATTATGAACATAGTTTCAAAATGACAGTAGTATTAACTAATAATATATAGTCTAAGTAAATTTTATGATTAGATTACTGTATTGTTTTCATTATACTTATAGTAAATATTACCAGTAGAGTTAGTTTAATTTGATTTGAACTTTTTCAATGATTTTCTTTTTTGTTTCTTTTATTTTTAACATGAAATGAATTTCAAAAAAATGTAGGAGTCATCTTTAATAAATAATGGGAATCAACAGGCTAAAATCATCTATTTCCATGGTACTCAAAGTGTGGCCCAGCATCAGCCACATCCAGGAGATAGGTAGAAATGCAGAATCTTGGCCACATTCAAGACTTATGAATGTTTTAAAAATCTCATTGCCCCCAATATTCACCAGATCAATTATCTCAGAATTCCCATGACGTGGGAATTCTGCACATACAGATGAGTTGATAATTGTTTATACAGGTCCTCTTACTTCCAGCAAGAATCTCTGCCCCTCTTATAAAGCAGTTAAAAACTCTGGTCCCATAAAATAGAGGTACTTTCTGGACACTGTACAATTTTTACATGTTTCTAATCTTTTCTTATTGTATTTAAATGAAATGGATATAAAAATCCTCCTCTCCTGGAGAATAAAAACTCAATATCTATAGTACCTAAGTGAGGGAGTTTTAATTTATTCTTATAAATTAATGTTCAAGGTTATCTTGTTGCTGTGCTATTATATTACTAGATATAATTTATTTAATTATATTTTCCATAATTGTATCCAGCAATGATATTTCATTTTAAGCCTTAGGAAAATCTGTGACATAAAAGTCAAGAATTGAATATAAAAATTGAGACTCAGAAGGCTTGTTTGTTTTTAGTTTGTTAATAACCTGCCCTAACTCTTACAACTAATATTGCTAGAGATGGTTACCAAAACCAAATCCATGATACTCCAAAACCCCCAAACTTTGCAGACTATGGTACTGCTTTCTATTACATTAAATGTAAATGATCTCAATGTAGCTATGCAGAGAAATACATTGGCAAAATTTATTATAAAAACTGACCCAACTATATGCTACTTCTAAAAAATTTACTCCAAGTATAATGTACAGAAAAAAGTATAATGATATAAAAAAAGGTGAAAAAATTATATCATGCAAATCTTAACCAAAAAAATGGAAGTGTGTGTATATATGGTTCAGATATAGTAGTTTTCAAAGACAAGGAAATTATCTGAGACATGTAGGGACACTATGTAATAATAAAATTTTCAATTCACTCAGTTAATATAGCAATTCTAAATGTGTATGTCAGCCAACAAGCAACAGAGCTGCATAATATCTACAACATATACTGATAAAATCAAAAGGAGAACTAGACAAATCCAGAGCTATATCTAGCTCTCTCTCAACAATGAACAGAAAAACTTTACAGAAAATCAACAAAGATATAGAAGACACCATTAAGTTGCATAATGTAAATGACATTTACAGAAAACCTCCATGCAAGAACAGTGGAATATGTATATTTTTGAGCATCCATGAGACACACATTTCTGAAATGACAAACTAATAAAAATGGAAAACAGACTAGTGAATGTTCCTGCTACAGGGGAAGACACTGATTGGACAACATAAGGAAATCTATGTTTTTTAATATCATGTTCATCCAAAGTGTATCATAGTTAATCTCCTATGATGATGCACTATAATTTTGCAAGTTGTTATTGCTGAAGGAAACAGGGTAAAGAATAGATGAAATCTCAACTATTATTTCTTATAACTGCACTTTTAAATCAACTTTTAAAAATATATTACAAAAAAGTATGAATCAAATATTTAGGTAATGGAAATTTATTAAATAGTGCTTTTTATTCTAGAATGATTTATAAAAATAGAGGTAGAAGTTTGAAGGAATAGACATATTTGCTTTGACTTCTACATTGTGTTGGATGTTAAGGAGCATATAACCTTGAATTAAATTTTATTTGATCCATTTCTAATGAAATATGCTTAAGTAAACAACTTGAGAATTTACCATTAAAGCAGTGCTTTTATTCTCACTTTTGAAATTACCTTCAAGTTAGGAGCTTGGCTAAGAACAAATACCCAGGGATGAATCATCAATCATCTTCTAACTTAGATAAATTGGTTAAAATCAGAGAAAAATGTCTTAAATTTCAGCTTTAGGAATACATTCTTCCAAGTATAATGCTGAATAATTTTCAAGCTTACTCTTTAAGAAGGTTTGATTTGCACCTAAAAGCTTTGAAAAGCCCATCTTGATCATTACATGTTCACTGTGTTTAGTATAATTGTCCTAGAAACATTTTCTTTTCTCTTCATTTGAGCAGTATGTGCTGCCTGTATCTTTCAGCACTCTCAAGAGCTGCATTTTCATAAAAGTACTGAGCTCTGAATTTGGAATTCACGTACATAACTGGGCACAAAGACAATGAACTGGAATATCTGTATCAGTCATACAGTGAGGTCTTCCACAGTGCAAACACTTAGCTAGCTGTCAGGTTAAGTAAGTGCCTCAAGCATGTGACTAAATTTGGATATGATCACCTTCAATTTTTGTTACAAATGGTGCCAATAATAGCACCCCATCAAGTATTTTATATAGTAAATCCTATCTGACTGATTTCTTTGGCTCTAATTCCTCACCTTTCTTACCCCATCCTCTACCTACACATCCATCTCTACTGAAATTAGCATAATCACCCCAATCCGATTTAAAATGACAACTGCCACCAAAGAAACAAATAGCTACTAAGGATGTTCCAAAGAGTGAAACTGAATTCAACATGCTGTGTGCTTTCATCTACTGCAAAAATTTATAGATATTCATATTTCCAAAATTAAAATTTTCTATTGTTCACATGTCCAAGAGATTTTAATCTGTCCTTAAAAAGGAAAGTACATTAACATTTTGTGAATGCTTTTCCTGATTGCATAGCTCTCTTTTTTTCTCCCTCTGTCCATTTTAAGGGATCAAACTGCAAACCTTAATCATGAAAAACAAAACAAAACAAAAAACAAATAGTGCTTTCTGTGCTGGAACTGCAATCTCTCAGCATATTTTTCCCCTAAGTGACTTGAATTTTGTGCCAAATCCTAGATAATTGACAGATTTATGCATGTGCATAGTGGCTGGCTTGGTGCCGTTTCTCTCCTGCAAGGAAGTGCTTCTAAAATGTCTTAAGGCTCAGCCAGAAGCTTTAGCACATTTTTTTTTGAGCAGGAAGTTGGACTCATTGTAGTCCTAAAAGAAGCCTGCTGGTGAATGAAGTCATAATGCTGTAGAAGTGAGGCCACTGCAGGTTAAAAAAGAATAAAAGTGCCATTGCTTTGTGTCTGGCAAGCCGTAGGTCATAAATTCATTGCTAAAAGACAAAGAAATAAACAATTCAACACACAGCAAGAAAAGATATAAACCTCATACTTCTATAAACTCTTCTGATTCAGTTCACTTGCTTTCTGGATCTCATAGAAAAGTTAAACTAATGTTTTTTACCCTATTTTACCTAAGTAAAAGAAAAGATGGTGGAGTGAACTAAGTGAGTAATATCTTGCCAGCCTTATGTTAAAAAAATAAAATAAAGATCCAATGGTAGCAATTTAGTATTTAACATTCATTGTTCAAATGAGGCAGATTCACTTTGATCTTTTTCCTACACTCCATTTCAAGATCAATACCTTGAATAAACATACCAGAGGACTTAGCCTTCAATCTTTACTAGGATAACCACATTTATTTTAATAATGATTTGACTCTAGTATTTGCATAATTTATATACATTGTTTTATTTTACTTAAAATATTTTACTTATTTTACTTACACTGTAAGTTTTTTGACTACCTATAATATGAGCAATATTTCATGCTCTTAAAAGAACAAATGGAGAATTTTGATTCTATATCAATGGGCATTCTTGTGTTCTAAATTTGATTATTAAAGGAATTAATCCTAACAATTGGAATATTTTCTTAAGTATTTCTTACATGCTAAATAATATTGTACATCTTAATAAGATTCAAAACACCTAAGAGATATTCTCAGATTTTTAGAAAGGTCACTAATCCTGACATATAAAATAGCTAAATTTGTCACAAATTTTATATTCCAGAAGAGTAGGAGAGATTCAGAAGAAAAGAAAGAAAGATTAAATGTTCAGGAAAGAAACATTAAATTTAAATATGGATTTATGAAGTTTTCCCCCCACTGGGTAATTGCTAACGTAAATAGAAAAAAGAATAACACATTGACACTGTCATTATAAAGCTTACAATCTAATAGAAGAGATTGAAAATGAGATAACTTTGGAGTAAGTTTGCTTGAAAGTAAATTCACGTAAGTAAAATACTGTATAATTTCAATTCATATCATACTATGGTAGTTCAAGAAGGGAGAGGAAATTTTTGGCTAAGGGAGTATTAGTGTAACCTGTTATGTCAGATACTGAAACATGGTAGAAGGAAGTCACTGAAGGAAATGACATTATGGTCAGTGGGATTATATGAATGGAGATGTGGAGGGGTGTTTCAAGCATACATAGAATTACGAGTCAAATTTAGCTAGAAAATCAGCTAAATTTATTGTGAAGTGGTGAGGAAAAAAAAGTGCAGGGATTTACTTGGGTCATATTAGAGAATTGCTTAAATTCCTGGCAAAGGATCCAGGAGGTTGACTGATGGAAACATTTCTGTCATCCAGCTCTCATAAAGCTATACGGAAAATTATTTCACAACTATACTATGCTGCAATAATACAACTGGAAAAAAAAGTGCTGAATTTATTTTAAATTTTACAATTCCAACTTAATGAATTCAAGTTCACAATTTCAAGAAACAGTGCCTTACAACTTTTGAAATTTGAGAAAAAAAATGTGACATTTTTTACATCACTTTTGCTTAGTTACATTGGGTACGGATCTCATTTGGAGTTCACTCACAGTGAGCATGGTTAAAATGTCAAATTTTAATGTAAACCAACCATATGGAAGAAAAGAAACTTGAACCAATTTAATTGAATAATTCAGTCTTAGCCCTACCCTTCAAACATTTTCCTAAGGACATAAGTTTTACTTTGCTATTATTGTTATTTAACTTTAAATATGGATTTATGAAGTTTTCCCCCCACTGGGTAATTGCTAACGTAAATAGAAAAAAAGAATAAGACATTGACACTGTCATTATAAAGCTTACAATCTAATAGAAGAGATTGAAAATGAGTTTAAGGTATGGATGAGTATAAGATTCAAAAAAATCATAATAATAACAAAATAAGAACTCTATAAATCACATCTGAAAACTTAGAGCAGAGATGACCCAAATGGAGAGCATTTAGATTCCTATTTAATTAAACAATAAATAACTTGAAATATATCCTAAATGAATTGACTGAAGCAATTAATGTATATATGACAGCAGAATGCATTACAATTCTTATTACAAATATAGAGCACAATTTTTCATATCTCTGGTTGTATACATAATATATTCACATCAATTCATGTCTTCACACCTGTACTTGGATAAAAATGATCATCACATTCCACCATCATTAATTACCCCATTTCCCCTCCAACCCTTCTGCCCTATATAGAGTTTTGTAGTTTTTTTTTTTTAAAGTTCATTCACATCTTTCAATACTATTGATGCTGGTTTCTTCATTGGCTAGTAAATATTTTTTTTCAGATTGATAAATGGGAGAGTATAACATAACAGAGGGAGGGTGAAGGATATCCAAAACCCAGGACTCTCTGATAGAAAATGTTAAATTCAGTTGCAAGTCTGACCTACAATAATGGTATTGCTCATAACATCATTAGATTACAATTCTAACATATTACTCTGTAATCACATTAATATATTTCAAATTCATCAGTGAACTGTAAACTTTTGTATCATTAATAACTAACAAAAGTATTACAGATATGTGTCAAAGTTTTTTGTCCAATATCAAGGCCAACAATATCAAAGAAAATTAATTTTGCTTTTTTAACCAAGGCAAGAGTTTAAAAAAAATTTCTCAAATGTGACACACATCTTTTTTTATAAAATAGTCACTAACATGGGTCACATAGTAGGTCACAAAGTGTGTTTAACCCTAAGCTATTCATCTATTGCCGTAAAACTTTTGTTTGTTTGTTTTGCACATAAAATAGCATGTAACACAGTTCACACAGTAAGTTCAAAACTGTGATTTACCCCGAGGCCATTTGTCTATTCACATATTCATAGAAAAATCACTATGAACATATGTAATGGATGCAAGTATGGAGAAGTGATTAAAAAATAAAATTTCATTTTTATATTCTCTCTTCTTTACAAGCTCTCCCAACAGACACTAAGATTTTACCTTTTGATTATTTCAAATAATTGACTGTTTCTGATCTTCCTGACTACTCACATCATTCTGGTTTCTATCACTTATCATTTTGATTTCTGAAATAATCTAATTTCAGTGTTCCCATAACTTTGAAAATTTATCTCAAAGGTAGAATTTTCACACAAAGTATCAAAATCTTTGCTTCCTATGTAAAAAAAAATGATGTAAAGAAAATCTAATTTCTTAGTGATGGTTTCACCAAATATGGTTGCCTGTCTCCAGTTCCCCCTTATATAAGCCCTACAAGCATGCTCTTCTGTAAACACTTTGTATTTCAGTCTCTAATTTTTTTCACTCATGTCCCTTTGTTATCTCTCCATGAATTATTTTGGCAGACTTCTACTGTAAGACTCCTGTTTGTTCCCAAAATCCTTATATAACTTTCCACTGTAGCACTCCTGATTTTTTCTATATTTTGTTTACTCATTTCTCTCAACGTTGAACCATGAACTACTAATTGCATAAAATCATCTTTATCTTTGTATCTGAAAAATCAAGGACAGTACATGGCAATTGAATAGGTTCTTAATATTATTTGCAGAAGGAAAGAATAACAGCTTCCAGAATCACCCCGTCATATCATACAAATCATACATGGAGTTTTCTAACACTGGTGACTTGTTCTATTGTTGAAAATGTTTACAAAATAATGAAATTGTATTGGTTAAGTGTGTGTGTACTCCCTACTGGACAGTGATCTTTCATAAAATTATTGTCTTCTTTACTATCTTATACAATACCTGTATGGGTGATTCACCCTAAACAGAGGTATTCATTGATTACTGAATGATTGTTCAAGTTCTCTATTATGGCAAAACCATTTATAAAGAGAATTCTTCTGGCATTTGCTTAACTGATTATCACATATTACACAAGGCTTTCTTCTTTGCTTGTATAAATGAGAGTTTGGGTTAGACATCTCCTATTTGCACACTTTCCATTACATGATCTTAAGTTGATTAATTTACTTTCATGACTGTGCGCATATATATTGGACTCCCTCCTTTCAGCAATATGGATCATTATGTTCATGGTTCTATAGAACAATTATAATTTTTTTTCCATATACACTATAATCATATGCCAAAAACAATCACTAAAATATAAAATGAGAAATATCCAGAAAAAATATAATATTCAAAGAATATAGTCATGTATCTATACTTACTTTGTTAAATTCTGACTTTATGTTTTTGTACAGTTCTGTGCCTGTGATAAATCACTCTTCTGTCCTTAACTCTCATCAACTATAGTAAGATATTCATAGCATCTAAATTCTTTACTTCTGTGAATAGCATCATTTCACTCATATAAAAGGACCTCACAAAATTTCTTCAAATTTAGAAAATGTTGATAAATATAAGCCATAATTATTTATGTTGATCAAATCAACATGTTATGAAGCTTAATTGATTTAAATGATGCCATGTGGGAGGATGTTTGGTTTTAAATGCATTATTTCAAAATCTTCAGAGTAGTGTATTTCATGTCCCAAACATCATATTTGCCTGTATCAAATACATAATAAATACAATAATTAAGTACATAAACACAGATAGTAGTTATTAACTAGTTAGGTCCAGCACATCTGATAATAATAAAAAGGGCAGGTATTATTATGTGTAAAAAACTTCATTAAATTTTCACTTTGAAATATTTAACTGCTTGGTTGTTTGTTGTTTTTTAACTATATTTCCTGAACTTGATAAAAACATTCCAGTAGTGATGATCTGTATAAATTTTCAATAAACCACATAATTTGCATTTTCATTTTAAGAAAAGTCAAATACCAATATGCTATTGTTTTCATTTGGTTAGACTGTACATGGTAAAATGATATTTGACCTTCTTTAGAGATTCACAAATACATGAGAAAAATTATCAAACATTAAATTAGAAAAAAAAGTGAAGCTCTGCTGAATACAGTGGTAGCATTGTAATATATATACACACACATATATAAATTATCTAGCCATTGGTGCACACCTGAACTCCCAGTGACTCAGAAGACTGAGGCAAGAGTATTGCAAGATTGAAACCAGCCTCAACAATTTACTTACTGAGACCCTCACTTAGTCTCAAGCTTAAAAAAAAAAAGAATAAATAAAAAATAAAGAACTGAGATTAGATCAGTGGTAAAGCACCCCTGGGTTCAAACTCCAGTTTAAAAAGAAATCCTCACTGAATTAAAAATAGTGTTTAATTAACAATGACTTAACAATAGTTTGACTCATTGATTTTTCATCTTTATGATGCTGTCAAAGTATTTTAGTCAGTTTTTTCACTTCTGTGACTATAAAAACCTTACAAAAACAACTGTAGGGAAGAAAAGTTTATTTGGAGGCTCATGGTTTCAGCAGTCTCAGTCCATAGACCACTGGCTCCATTCCTTGGGGTATGAGGTGAAGCAGAAATCTTTGTAGAAGAGTGTGATGGAGGGAAACAGCTCACATGATGATCAGTAAGCAGAGAGAGACCCACTCATTAGATATATATCCCAAAGGTACAGCTCCATGACCCACCTTCTCCAGCCCAAACCTACCTGCCTTCAGTGACCACTCAGTCAATTCCATTAGGGTGATTAATTCACTGATTGGGTCAAGGCCCCCATAACCCAATCATTTCTCCCATAAACCTTCTTGAATTGTCTCACACATGAGCTTTTGAGGGACATCTCACATTCAAACCATAACAGAAAGTGATACACATTCAGTGTATTACTCAGCCAGCAATAATAGATACGCTCTTGCAGTGCTGGATATTGAGGGCAAGCAATAGCTCCTCAGCCCACAATAGTTAAGATAAACCATTGTGAAGTCAAACCACTGTTAAGTCATTGTTAATTAAATGCTATTTTAATTCAGTGAGGATTTCTTTTTAAACTGGAGTTTGAACTTTGGGGTGCTTTACCACTGATCTAATCCCCAGTTCTTTGTTTTTTATTTTATCTTTTTTTTTTTTTTTTAAGCTTGAGTCTAAGTGAGGGTCTCAGTAAATTGCTTAAGCTGATCTCAATCTTGCCATAATCACAAGGGTACACAACTCTATGGCTTACCGTTTTGCTGAGCTATAATATTCAGTAGGTTAGGTGTACAAAACTTTACAGCTTGCAATGGGTTTATCAAGACAGAACCCCATCATATCCACATGTGAATCTTTATAACACTAAGATGAAAGTGTCTAAAAATTCTTTATGAACTGTGGAGTCACTAGTGTTAGTTTCTATTATTTAGCTCTCTGAGGCATGCATAAATGAATCTTGAGGAATTCGCATCAGGAGATTGGTTTGGGTCACTAAAGAAAAATTTATGATCTGAGCTTTGGAAAAGGGATCACACTGAACTGAGCAATATATTTAAGCTGAATTCAAAGAGCAAAGAGGAAAAGAAACACAGAAAACAACTCTTTAGTAGAAAGAGGGTAAAGATGAGTATATCAAGTTTCAAAGGAATTTAGAATCCATAAAAATTATTTATGGAGAGCAATGTAATAAAAACCAAAGAAAATAAATTTTTGTTAATATATTTTAAACTGCTATAAAGAAAATGAGTGCAAAACCATCTGAGTGATAAAATGGGAAATGATTATATTGTGGAACAAGAGAGAAGGGACAGGAAAAAAACGGATAGAGTTAGACATTTACATATGTTAGTTAACTGTGGCTCTATTATATATTCTTTGGTATTGTGAAAGGGGATTATTATTATAATAAACAAAAGATGATAATGCACTCATTAGTGAAACCTGACAAAATTCAGTGTAAATAGAGGGATCCAGCTGCAGCATGTAAGCAAATGTTTATAATTTATTTTAAAACTCTTGCTTCTGGAGGATATTCAAGCCATTAATGGTAAGTAATTTTATATGTCTTTGCTTAAAATTAAGAAAAATTGCATCTTTATATAAGACTCCTTAATTAAATGAAATAAGTGAGTTGAAGAGCAGAATTAATCAATTACTCATTTTTATCACAAATGTGGTTGTCTACACTTTTTATTCTATATTCATTTTAATTTTTAGAATAAGTCATTTAGGGACATCTTTATTTTCACATGAAAAAAGTAGGAAGGTAGAAAAAAATGACATATTAGGTATGAGTAAAAATTATTTACTTTTCATTTTATTTTACACTTTACAAGGTTCTCAGGAGTTTCCTTTAAGCTAAATCAATCCTAAATCTAGATTTTATGGTAATATAACTTATAGAATATTTCTGTCATAGAAAATTGAAGGATATAATTAAATCATAATTTATGATATTTTCTCTGTATTTCTTTACTAAACAGTTTATTAATATTCAACTTCTTGGTACTTGATGTGATCCATGAGGGCATTCATTCTTGGGTAGTCCAAAACTATCCTCATTGTATCCTTCACGAAGAGAGTATCCAATCCAATATTTATACTAAAATAGACATATTTTCAAAGGAGTTATTTAATACAGAAATGCCTCAATGTTTCCACTTCAAAAAGTTCTATTTGCCTATATGAAAATAATTCATACAAATAAAATGTCTCAAATGGGACATTTTTTTCTATTCCGAAAGGAACCCTAATCAACCAAAAAACTAAAGACACAAAAAGCATGCTATAATAAAACTTATTAGATGTCAACAAATTTCTAGGTGGGGTAATTTTTTAAAATAATAACTATAAAAAATAAATCTTTTTTTTCTTTTCAGACCTGTTTTTTGTTCTGAACTCAATTCAATGACTTCACTCACATAATTAATTTTTTTCTTGCCTAGTGGTTTGCCACTGTTATGATTTAGATATTTGATGTTCCCTAAAAGCTCATGAAATGTTTAAGTTATAAGAGTTTTGACCTAAAAAGTGCATTGATCCCCTGATATGGATTCACTGGATGATAACTGTAGGCAAGGAGTGTGATTAGAGAAGGTGTGGTCCATGGACATGTGCCTTTGGAGTTTATATTTGGTTTGTGGTGAGGAAAGAGCTAGCTCTCACTCTTGCTCTCTCGCTCTTGCCCCTTGTTTTCTGGTGCCATGCCGCCTGCTGGTTTCCTGTGCCATACACTTCTGCCATGATATTCTGCCTCACTGCAGGCCCCAAGGATTGGAGTCAGCTGTATATGGACTGTAAATCCCAAATAAATCTTTTTCCCCTTCAAAATCATTCTCCCCAGGTTTTTGGTAACAGCAATAAAAACCCTGACTAAAACAGCCGCCAATATACTTGTCCAAACATATATAAAATCATTAAACATAGAGATGCCTGAAAATATTTTTCATGATACAACATCCCTGGTTTCTGTCTGACAGCTGAAAGAGCTTCATTGTTTTTCTTTTTGTTCCCACTCCTGAATAGTGCATAGAAAGATGGTTGAGGTTTAAATTCCAACTCATCTAATTATTGCCTGTGCAACCGTGAATAAATTAACATAGTCCATACTTTGGTTTCCTCATCTGTTAAGTAGGGATAGGAACAGTATATAACACATGAATAAATGAGTTAATGTCTACATGCATTTCTTATGTATTTTTTGTCTACAATAAACAGAATATTTTACTTTATAGAATATTTAAACAATAAGACAGATGTTACTGAGTTATGTGTAATTTGGAGTATAATACACTAGAAAGGCCTAGACAAGGTTGCTTGACAGAAATGAAAAACCATTTGGATCTGATTCAATGTTGTTTCCATCAGTTTACTGTTAAATCAGAGAGTAGCTAAAAATTCTTGGTGCTCTTCATAGGAGGCACACCCCAACCCTGCCATTGTATGAGTAACCTGAATACTAAAATCCAGGATGTTCATTTGAAAATGCACTTGGGTTCTCTACCTAAAATAAAATAAGGGAATTGAGATCAAACAGAGAGATTCTGAACCATGAAGTGCTTAATAGAAGGTTCAAATGATCCTATGGTAAGTTCTGTAAGTAGGGTAGCCTATGGTTTTCTCCAACTGAGGTAAAAAAGACCAAATTTGTATATCCTTCATAAAGCAGAGATTTGCTATGAATTTCTCCAGGAAAGAATTGTGTCCTTTAGAATGGTAATATAACCGTATGGCCTACACTCCTAACAACTACAAAAAAAAAAAAAAAAAAAAAAAA
>NW_026000108.1:50073805-50111356 GCF_001458135.2 Marmota marmota marmota | reverse complement strand
GTGTTAGGCATAAAAGAAGAAATGTCTAATGATGATCTGATCTAAGATCTTTCATTGAAATTTGTTATGGCATGATGAAACAACTTCCAAAAAAAAAAAAAAAAAAAAAATCCTCAGTCCTATGGGAAGATCTGGTGAAGTTCTCTGTCTCCTTGAACCCTATCAAATTTATGTTTTATAGGGATAACAAGGAAATTGCTAAGTGAGAGAAGCCAGAGACATTGGTTTGCTCAATTTTATATCATATGAAAGAAGACATTCTAGTGTTATGTACTTCCAATTTCTTAGTATATTATCAGGTTTATAGGGGATCAGTGTATAATGTATAATGTCATATTTAATTGTAGGCTTTCAAAACAAGTAGAAGAAACTTATTAAAAAACTCTTTTCCACTAATTTAAGCTAATAAAAAGAAGATTATTCACATGTTCAAGAAGGTAGTGTTTTAGTCAGTTTCTTTTGCTTCTGTGACCAAAAGACCTGAAAAATAACAATTAGAGGATAAAAGGTTTATTTGAGAGCTCATGGTTTCCGAGGTCTCTGTCTATAAAAGGCTGACTCTGTCCTTCTTGGTTTGAGATGAGGCAGAACATCAAGGTGGAAGAGTGTGACTGAGGAAAGCAGCTGAGGACATGATTCTTAGAAGCAGAGAGAGACAGAGTACTAGAGACTCCCCTTACCATGGACAAAATATATACCTCAAAGGCATGCTCCCAAAGACCCACCACCTCCAGCCACATCCTACCTGCCTCCAGTTATCACCTAACAACACACCTAACAATACACTGATTAGGTTAATGCTTTTATAACCCAATCATTTCACCTCTAAATCTTCTTGCATTGTCTCATACATCAACTTTTGGGGGACACTTCATATCTAAACCACAACAGTAGTCAACAAGAAGACAAGAAAAAATGAACAACAGGAGATTTTCTATTTTAACCATTTACTCACTTTACCTTCCCCAGTAGAAGTACAAATGTTCCTATCACATTTCAAGCTAAGATTGGAGTGACTTAATAGATTTAACACAAAGACTCAGAAAACGACTCAAAATTCTAACAAAACTTGATTTTCTAACAAAAATTGATTTTTATAGTGCATTAATATCTACAGGCAGAATTTAGCATATGTTCTCACCTTTGTTATGGTTAGATATAAAGTTTACAAATAACTTGAGTGTAGTATATAATTTTAAAATATCTTCATTTTTTTTTAAGTTGAGTAGAAGTTTTATGTTTCATGCATATCATGTAAAGCCACTTCAATGGGTTAATCTAATGCCTGGAAGAGGCTATTCAACTATAAAATTTATGGTTTCCATAAAACTGTATTAGACATAAAAATCCAACTAAAATAGTCCAGAGAGGTAAGCATGTTTAGAAATGTCTAAGAGAGAATGTAAAAGAGCAAACTTCCCTACAATGTTCAAATTCATTCATTTTGTTTCCCCATTCAGTTTACTTATGTCACTATAAAAGATCAAGAAAATTAATAAATACAAGTTCATAAATATAATATTCCATTCCTTCAATTTTTCTCAGTGTAAGCTTGAAATATTTTTTGTTTGTTTTATGTATAAATAGTGAATTGCCTAATATATCTTCACATGAATTCTGAAAACAAGGACTGTAAGTTCAAAGAAAAATATTAAGCTTATACTTTTAGATAACAATAAAACAAATTAATTTTAAAACTTAAATGAAAATTCCCAGGTGTCAGACTAAACAGAGGAGGGATTTACTAGTTTTAATTGAATTTAGAATTTCTTGAATATTGCTATGAGCAGGAGAAAAATAAAAATCTTAAGGATGATCCCTGTAGTAAACACAGGAAGCTAATATTATTGAGCTGATCACTAACCCCAGAGAGTCTTTAGGAAACCAAATAACTGACCAAATGGACAAAAGGAACTTCAATTAAAGCATGAACTCATTTGATTTTAGAACATGCTTTCTGATTTTTAATTAGGACTCAACATTTCAAGACACAAAATTTTAATTTTGTTCAATGAATGATAATAATTTTAAAATGTATAAATTATACAATTGAGAAATCCTTATGACAAAAACGATCATTAGTGCTTACTAACTAGTGTCCCCCAAATATCTACAAGTAAGCTCTGAGACTTCTGAGAGCTTTTAAGACCATGTCCCTAAAACTTCCCTAACTTGACCATAGTAGACCAGTTAACCAAGGAGCTGCTATTGGAATCTTTAAGTATAGTCCCTGTCATCACAGTGATGTATTATTTAATATATAATAGTGTTTATTTTAAAATAACATATAATAATGGTATTTATTTTTAAGATAAATAATTTGGAAAAATTAACTTAAACTATGAAAGGGGGAAGACTGAGGAAGGAGCTAAGGAAAGAGAAATATGTCTGGATTTAAAATGAGAAGAGAGTTGGGTAAGTGAGTAATGTCCTACAAACTCTTTTTAATAATTTGAAGTTTTGAAAACTTACTGTGTGACCTCATGGACATGTCATCATTTGGAAACTACAGGAGCAGGATAACAAAGCCTCACATGAATGCTGTGAAAACTGATTAGAAAATGTTAATAATGTACACTGAGTTCCTTAGAGAATGGACTCTAAATGCAGCACATTAAAAACAAGTGCACTGAGGCTCCTTTGGTCCCTAGCATGGTTGACAGGAATTTAGAATACCTCACATTTACAAAGGAAAGAAAGTAGTGACACACTGAGAAAAGAAAAATGGAATCTAACACAGAGAGCAGTCTACATTTGCAGTTAGACCCAGCAATCTGACAGGAAAAAAAAAAACAAAAACAAAAAACAGCTCTTGTGAACTAATTCAGCTAACAAGATTAAGAGCAGAGGACCTAAAATACCATACACAGGAAGTGAAGGAAGAAAGAAATTGAAAGCAAAGACTTGATAGCTGATGGAAGCCGAGCCTTCCAAATCAGTGAGCTTAGGGTTTGCTTCACAGTTGTGCCCATGAGAAGGATTTATTTCTGGTTTATACTGGCTTTTGAAGTGAAAACATTCTTAAACTAAAAGATCCAGGGAAGGTGGGATTGGGTAAGGAGAATGTGTGCCATTTATCTGCAGAATTGGGGCAATAGTCAAAATTTTTGGTAGTAGAAACAAGTCCTTAAATTATACAGATTGAAGGATGTGAAAAAAAAATGTTTCTTCCATGTAGATGAGATTTCAATGCTTAAATTGCCTGAAACGACAATTGAGGTGATTTTCTATATATAAAATCTGAGTTGCCAGTTTTAGCAAAGTACAGAACACAAATTTAAAACTTAATTTCTGTTGAATAACTTTTAAAATATATAAGTATGTCCCTAATATTGCATGGGATAAACGTATGCTAAGATATTATTTTCTGTTTATCTGAAATTTAAATTTAACTGACATCCTGCATTTTCATTGCCAACTGAAGAGAGGGCCTTAGCATAAAATTTAGTGAAGAGTTTTTTTTTTTTTTTTTCATTTGTGCACATGGGCATGCATATACACCCACACGCACACTCAATGAGACTTCTAGAAGAAAATGATGTTTTGATACATTTATTTACTTATTAATTAATATAGATGCATCTTTAAAAGGAGTGATGTCAAAAATGCTTTATTTTCAATTGAATTAACTGAAACTAGACCTAGTACACAGGTATCATCCTGAAAACTAATCAGGATCATTTCTTAGGAGTCTAATTCAACATAGATCATATTTATAAACTGATGATCTACCCAAATTTGTATGTAACTCAATCTCAAACTGAATAAACACTATAAATCACATAAGTCACACACAACTCACAGTTCACATAATTTTCCATATGGAATTCTGTCAGGAGACAGAATTCTTTGATAAAAATGTATACAAGATTGGAGCATTAGCTATAGTTTATCCCATAAAGGGTAATCATTTTATCCAAATTCTACACTTTGAATACCAGTATTTAAATCTATAAAAATAACTTTTAATATCCAGTATTGAACCTCCTCTTAGTCCAAAATAAAGAATGTTATAGCCTTTTGATATCCACCCTTCCATGTTAGCTTCTGGTTATCTTTGGGTGGCTCAGTTTTTAACAAATTACTGAAAAGATACAGAAGAAACATAAATGATGCATATACATATATCAAGTATTTTAGAGCAAAGTTTAGTTACTATAATATAACTGAATCTAGCCCAAAACATTCTGAGAGCAAAATCAAAAGAGATACGTCATTGAAATTCACAAAATCACAAGGTCCAAAAAGAATTTCATTAACATAACATGAGAAAGACCATTTTCTGACTTGTTCAGAGCCTTGCTCAGATTTGTCATTCTGTGGCTCTTGATGATTGCTAACAGAGAACTTTCTGCTCAAAGGAGCAGAATAATGTTCTTTAGAATAATGATGATGACACCCTTCATAACTGGTGGGGCAGCATCCAGCAGAGGCAGCCCCTGACTGGGCTGGTAGAGCAACAGGGCATTGGTACTGCTGAGAGAATTGACACAAGCATTGTGGGATTTCCATGTACAGAAGATCCCTTCAAATAATCTCTCAATATTCAGGGAGTACCATTAATTAATCAGTGGAAAGAACAAGCTAGTCTAGCATGGCTTATATTGCTGATGAGACTCCTTTTCTAATCTATAAGTAAATGATGTTCTGAAAATGATGATTACACTTATGACCATCTTCTCACTTGTCAGCAATTCAATAAATATTACTAGATCAAAACTAGAAATAAATGACGTTAAATTATTATAATGTTCTTCATGTGGAAAATATGCATGTATTTTAAGCATAACTTACTTATAAAGTTCTTCAAAATGTTACCTATAAATATTACCTTAAGTTTTGATAATAATGACTCCGCTCCTAGCCATGCAATTATCTTCTGATGTTCCATTCCTAGGCATACGTTAGTAGCAAAGTCAATAAGGGGAAACTTACAAATAGATGTAATTTTCTTCTAGAGAGTTATTTTCATATTTGATTTGTTTCTCTGATAGGAAATATATCTTTAAATGTTTACATCTTTACTTATTTAAGCAACAGTTTTTAAGAATTAATTCCTAATCTGGTCATGTTTTGGTGTTTGTCCCTGTATATATAAAACTGACTGCAATGTTATGATGGATAGAATACCATTTGACAAAAATGGATCTTAGGATATGGAACCTAACAAAAGAAGATCAGGAGTTAAATTTCCAAAATCATTTTGAGATAGCTCAACTTTAATTGCCTCATATTCTATTCATGGTATAATGTCATAGTTAATATCTATAATATCATGAAATTTTTTGAAAACCTATTACATCAAAACAAAACACTTCCCTTAAGTTGCTCTCAACTAAGTAATTTGGATTAACAGAAATGGGATTTTCTATCAGATCTAAGCTTTTCTCTGTAGCAAGTCATAACTAGTTATTAACAGGGTCTCAGAATCTCCTCTATTCCTCTCTCCTTTAAAGAAATTAAATAATAGCTTAGTAGTTGGCTATGTAGAAAACCCACACGTATGTACATCCTAACACACACACACACACACACACACACAGTATTAGCATCAATCCAGAAAATATTAATACCAGTGACACGTAAGAATTTATTCAATGTGAACCTAACTTGACCTGTTAGTAAAGCTGTACTAATGAACTCAGATAAATATAGACACTGAAAATTATCTTAAAATTATATAGCAAATTATCTTAAAATAGGATGAAACACTTCATATGGAAACCATTCCTAATCACTTTAACATCTTTCAGGCAAAAGGGCATTTTAGTTTCTATCTTATTAAAGGAATGAGAGGAAACATTAGCAGTCCTTCAACTAAATGTAGCTATGATTCTTTATGATTGGATCTAAGGTTTATTCCAAAATTTATAATATTAAATACCTTTTAAAAGGT
This sequence comes from Marmota marmota marmota, assembly GCF_001458135.2. Lineage (NCBI taxonomy): Eukaryota > Metazoa > Chordata > Mammalia > Rodentia > Sciuridae > Marmota > Marmota marmota. Next base: position 50,105,460 of record NW_026000108.1, on the reverse strand, counting down.
ATTTAATATTAAAATCATGCAAAACATTAATAGACATTGCTCAGATTTTTTAAAAAAATAATGATTCACTCTAATATAAATCTACCATTAGAGAAAATATGCCAGGTAATGAAAGATGTTTTTAAATTTTTCTTTTATATTATCCAAAAATATGCCTCCAGGAAAATCATTATAAAATGATTTTTAAGCTTGTCAAACAGCATCTATTATTTTTTACTACTATTATCTAGAAATGGTTTAGAATATTTAAACATTTGCACTGCAGTCAGTGTTAACTAAGTATTTTGGAGGCACTTGACAAAAGACTATGTCTTAATAGAGCACATTACCTAGTGGGCAAGGGAAAGAAAAGGAACATTCAAAAATAAGTGCTATTTAGTGCTGTAATATCTTCAATAAGAGGTCATCAAATTTTACAGTCTTAATAGCCAACTATGTAATCATTCACCTACCTTATCCTAAAATCCCATGTGTATTTTTGAATAGTGTCAGCTTGTAATTAAGATTTCTATATGGAAACTTTTTAAGAAAGATAGACATTTGTTTGTATACTGAGAAAATTTGCTCTGATAAAGAGGCAAAATTTTTATTAAAAGTTTTTATATCAAGGCCTTTATTTGTTTTTTGTTTTTATTGTTTTCACTTATTGTCTACAGTTCTTGGCCTACACTTTTTTCCTTTTAACAAACAATTATCTTTTCTAAATATTTCTATTTGCAGTCCCTGTTATAGATTTATATTCATTGAAAAGAATAACTATATCACCTATCATATGGAGTATATATTCAAATATGATTTTTAAAAGTCTGTATTTTAAGAACAATGCTAATTTGGGATTTTTAAATAGGAGGAGGCTTTTTATATTCAGCTGTGATCCTGTACATATTTCAGAGGCAAGATGGAACCTAGGTACCTCTGATGTATTTATTTTGTGTAATTTGTTTTGTTTTGTTACTATTTCAAGTTTCTATCTTTTGATTATATATTAGAATAATAAAGAATTAGAATATGGAAGTCTTTTGTGAGTTGTTACCCATTTTATTAATCTTTTGTTTTTCTTGCTACTGCATCTGAAATAAATTCAATTCACACCTCTATTGAGCCACTGGGATGTGTCAGACTGGGGTCCAGCTTCAGGGGTCACAAAAATGAAGGAGATAAGCCCTGTTTTCATGGGCCTCAAGTTAACAAGAAAGATGATACATAAGAGATGCATAAGTTGTATTGAAATACAATAATTGTCAGAAAAAAAGGATCACCCTGTTAACACTTGGTAGGTGTAGCGGTAGCAAGATTCTGATTCTTGTTTGTTTATTGGTAGATTCTTTTTTATAATTATTATTTTAAAGTATAATAACTATTTTATAGACTAGCCATGATTAATTAGCTATTTATTTAATTGTTGTTATATTTAGGGAACAAAGTAAAGTGACAAAAAATGATCCTATTAAAAAAAAAAAAAGATGAACATCATCACCATTATGGTGCACATGCTCTAGTGGCTATCATTTACATAAGTAATCTTTGCTATGACTTAATGAACATTCAAAGTTCATAAAATCATCCAAATATATGTAGATTTAAACTATATTTTTATGTAAACTACATAAGTTTTAAAACAAAATTGTTTCAGATTTTTATAAAATGTACTTTATAATATGCACTATTTGCTTCAGAGAGTTTTGAAGAAATAAAACATTTTAGATGGATTTCCAACTCCATGGGTTCTTTCCATTACAATTCTTCTTTGTTAACACACTCCAAAGGTGGTAACCACTTTCTGAAATATAGTGTGGATTTCTCATGTTTTTATCTATCTACATACCCACAGGGAATAAAATATTGTTTGCCATGTTTCTTGTTAACACATTTTGTAAAGAATATAGTGCATTTTAATTTTGCTCCTATATTTTATTTTGTTCTTACTCTTTAATGTTATATCTATTCATGTAAGAACTCTATATAATCCATTATATGTGAGGTACCACTATTTATATATTGATTCTCTTTTTGAGATAATTCGGTTAAGATTTATGTGATAAACATTTTTTTTTTGATAAATGTTTCTTTATGGCAGTGGTTCACACATGGTAATAATTTTATATTGCCATAGTTCCCACATGGTCCATTAGATACCTAAAACCTCAGATAGCACCAAATCCTGTATTAATTGATTTTTCCCTATACATGTTTAATTTATAAATTAGTTACACAAATAATTGATTAAATAAAAAATTATAACAATATATTATAATAAAAGTTATTTAAACTAATGAATTGTATAATTCTGGAATTTTCTAGTTAATAGTTTTTAATCATAGTTGACTATTTATAACTGAAACAGCAGAAAGTAAAATAACAGACAAGGGGTGGGGCATTCATGATTTATTTTGAGGCTCCTACTCAGAAGGGTCTGGAACAATTGTTTTTTAATTGAACCCCCTAGATGACATATATAACCAAGGAAATATGAAACGTGCAATTCTTATTCTTGTAAGTGGAAACGTTGAAACTTTGACAAAATGCTAATTTTCATCTTTATTAGCTAGATTTGTCTCCAGAGGTTGTGCTAAATACTATGTCCATGAGTAGTGTGTGTTCATATTTCTCCAAATTTTTATGACATCATACTCTGTGTGTGTGGGGGGGTGGGTGTGGGTATAAAAGAAATGGCCACAAAATTGTTGGAATTTGTATGATATTTATTTCTGTCTTATTTCTATTGAGATTAGCCATCTTCATATGAACTTCTTAAGTTGAATGCTTAAATAATTTTTTAAAATTTCTTGTATTTTAAGATATTCAGACTTTTGTAAAATCTCAATTATTTTCTCCATGAAGTTTTAAGTTCTGAAATACTGTCCCACTTTCCAACATTACTTTATCATAAATTTTTGTTATTTCAATATCACATAAATGATTTTTCCCATGTCCATGCTTTTTTTTAACCTCTCTTCAACTGATATTCCCTACTTACCATCTCAACTAACCTGTATTACCGCTATTTACCAATGATGAGTCCTTGCTTCCCTGAATGCTGAAGTATAACACCAGAGAAGCACTCCAAGGCGAGTGTAGAGTGGAAAGTAGAAGCTTTATTAAAGGATGGCAGAAAAGACTTCTCCCCGGAGGAAGAAGGGAACCCAAAAGGTGGAATCCATGGAAGGGGGAGGTCTTCCCTCTTTTATAGCTAAGGTCTTCTTTCAGCTTTCCCACACACATGTCTTTTGTTTTCCCTTTATCTTTCAGTGATAGAATGCAGGTGGGAAGGCCCAAAAAGTTTGTGATAGGTGGGCTGGAGGAGTAATCTGGGCAGGAAGGGCCTAGGGCAGCTTTTGATTAGCACTTCCCTGTTTGCTGGGAGCTGTTTCATTAATGTTCCTTAGGATGGGTTCCAGACCTTGGGAACATTAACATTTCCTTTTTTTTTTTTATTATTAGTTGCTCAAGACAATACAATGATCTTGACATATCATACATTTGATTCATATAGGGTATGAACATTAACATTTCAATTTCCCCAAGTGCTACTCTGCTTTCCTGGACTTCATTCCATACCTTATTTATCTTACTCCATACCTAACTACACTAACTACTTATCTGTAAATCTGGCTTCACCTGCAGTTATTTCTCAAAACTTCACATTTCCAAAAACTGTTCTATGTACATTACCATGTCAAGTATTTTATTCTTTGTTTTGGGGGGTGAGGGCATCAAGGATTGAACTCAGGGGCACTCGGCCACTAAGTCACATCCTCAGACCTATTTTGTATTTTATTTAGAGGTAAGTTCTCACTGAGTTGCTTAGCACCTCGTTTCTTGCTTAATCTGACTTTGAACTCTCAGTCCTCCTGTTTTAGCCTCCTGAGCTGGAATTACAGGCATGTGCCACCACACCCAGTAAGCATTTCATTCTTAAACTCTGCTTTCCAAACTTTCCAGAATATTTCTTCAATGCAACAAGGTTCTAGTATCCATATTCCTCTCTATTAACATATCCGAATTTCACATTTTACCCATGGCCTGTGAGGATAATCTTTCTTAAATCCCTCAATTCCTTTGATCTTCTCTTCTCCCACCCTACTCAAAAAAATATAAACTACTGTTAAATTTATTTCTACAGCAACTACAAGTTTGTACTTATTGAGCTCCCAACATTATTGGTAATCTACAGTTATGTTTACTGGTCTTTCCTTGAATCCATGATCACTAAAATTGAGTGAGTTCTTAGCATTCTATTCTTATTCCATTTGCTTGTCTTCTTTCCTAGATTTTCATAAGTATTCTACTGTCTTTCCAAGTGTCTATCATGTGTGCCTCATGTACCACTCTCATCTACCATCTGCATCTGTATCTATTTTGCCATGTTAGTATGAAACATAATTGTTCTTAGTTAAAATGAATTAATCTACTTGTGAACCATGTCCTAATATCTTATACCTACTCAAGGAATTAACTCCAGTAAATACTTATAATTTACCTGAAGCATTGGTTTTCCCTCAGTTCTGGATTTTTCCCAAGAATTTACATACATAGACTAATATAAATCTTTTTTTTTTAAATAAACATAGATAGTTACTTAAAATTTCCAAAAACAAACTCCGATTTTTTCTTCCAACTCTGCTACCTTGCAGCATCTCCTCTTTCTTAATACAAACTCCTCTCTTCAGTTGCTGTGGGCAAATGTTCTGGCTTAACACTTGACCCATTCTTAATCTTGTAGTTCACATTTAACCCATTTGCACATCTTTTCAAAAGAACATTCAAAATAGATCTCAGGGATAAACATCCTCCATGATCTCACTTTCACTATCTCATTCCAAACTCCCATCATCCTCTACCTGGAGTTTTGTACTATTTTTCTAAATGAATGGTTGCTTCCATTTTCACTTCTCCCCATTTTAAGTCCATGTTTTACCAAGAAATCAGAGTGGTCTTTTAAAACAAATCAGAACATTTCATGCCTATGCTATCATATGCATAATACTCCACTCACTGTACATGAACTATAATTTATTTACTCATTTTATTAACACTGTGTATTTAGGTTATTTTCTTTGTTTTTGTTTGTTTGTTTGTTTTCACAAGTGCCACAACAGAGAATGTTATCATGTGACTGATTTTATTCTAATAAAATTTATTTTATTGGGAAATATCTCTAGAATCTATAACACTGAGGTCAATCACTATGTTTTATTACCTGCAAATAAGTAAAACCTCTTTAAAATAAACAAGCATTTTTACAAACAACAGTTTTAATATTTTTTTGTTAATTCAGAGCCTTGTAATTTCTGTTTTGGCTCAACTAAGGTCAAAATGTAATAAAGGCCAATGCAGTGGCACATGCCTGTAATCCCAGCAGTTTAGGAGGCTGAGACAGGATGATCACAAGTTCAAAGTTAACCTCAGCAAAATCAAGGTGCTAAGCAATTCAATGAGACCCTGAGTCTAAATAAAATACAAAATAGGGCTGGGGATGTGGCTCAATGGTTGAGTGCCCAATTTTAATTCACGGTACCCCCCCAAAAAATGTATTCAAACTTTTTCATGATATTTTTGTATTTATCATTGAGATTTTGCTTCATTTTTGTACACTGAAATAATTTCTCTTTTATGAATACTGTGATGTAAATCTATGACAGATAAATCTGATGATGATAATGATAATGAATGTCTCATACTGACATTTTAAGAGAAAAAAACTTTATCAAATTGAATTCCCATTCTACTTTATAAGTAAATGTCTTATTGCAGAACGCTTTTAGATACATAAAGGAAACTAAAGTTAGTACAGAATCCCCATAATTCCCTTCCACAATGTCCCTATTTTTAAATCTTGCAGCAATATTTTACATTTGTTACAAACAATAAGTCAATATTGGTACATTATTATTAACTGAAGTCCAATATTTATTCAGATTTTCTTGGTTTTTACCTAATGTCCTTTTTTTCTTTCAGGCTCATCCGAGACATCACACTACATTTAATTATCACTTCCCTAGACTTCTCCTGTGACATTTTCTCAGGCTTTCTTTGTTTTGATGAACTTAAAAGTTTTGAGGAATATTGAGGAGTATTAGGTAGAAGGTTCCATTGTTGGGATTAAACTCATATTTTCATTTTACTAAGCACACTGGACATACATATTTCAGGGAGGTATTTCAAAGACATAAAGTGCCATTTTCATCATATCAAAGGTGCTTGGAAGCAACTGGCCTTTTCACTGTTGATGTTGCCCTTACTCCCCCTGCTACTGTCCTGTGGTTCTGTTTACCAGATTTCTCCACAATAAAGTTACTCTAACCCACCCACCTCCATACTACATTCTGGAAGAAAGTAATTTGAAGTAGTCTACATTTAAATAGCATGAGGATTTATGAGAGTATCTACATTAATGGTTTGGAATTATTCTGCAAAAAAATTTTTTTTTCCTATTTCTCCCCACTTATTTATATGTACTTTAAAAAATATACTTGTTGATTTTTAATTATAATCCTATACTGTTTATTTGTTATGTCTTTGAATATTGAAAGCTCTTTCATTGTATTCCCTTGTTCCCTTCATATACATTCATCATTGCATGCATGTTTATTTTTTTTTAACCATTTTTTTTTTGTTGTTGGTTGGTTGGTTGGTAACAGGGATTGAATCCAAGCGCTCTTAAGCACTGAGGTTACACCCCCAGCCTCTTTTATTTATTTATTTATTTAGAGATAGGGTCTCACTAAGTTGCTTAGGCTTAGGTCTTGCTAATTTGCTGAGGCTGGTTTTGAACTTGTGATTCTCCTGTCTCAGCCTCTCTGGACCCTGGAATTATAAGTGTGCAACACCACTCTCAACATTTCCTTTTTCTTTCTTTTTTTTCTTAAAGAGTGTATACTTACAGTATCTTACCTTGCCTGAAAATCACTGCATCATGATTTGTGAGTTTATTTCTTCCAACCAATACATATAATGAAGAAAAGAAAAAGACAGAAGCCAAGAGCTATAGATCCATCGATGGATGAGAGTGCTGTTACTCTGCATCCTCACCAGCAATCAGGATTTCAGGTATAATAGGTGAGATATTCTAATAGGTATATGGTAGCCTCTGTGATGCTTTCTCAAAGGAAAAATGATGTAGCATAGCATTCCCTATGCTTATGTCATCTGTAATCTTGTTTGGTGAAGTATTTATTAAGGACATTTCCCCATTCGTTTTTTTTTTTTTTTTTTTTTTTTTTTTTTTTTTTAATTCAGTCATTTGTTTTCTTGTGGTTGAGTCTTAAGGGGTTTTGAACATTTGGGATAACAGTTTCTAATCATGTATGTGCTTCACAAATATTTTCTCCCAGTCTAAAGATTTTATCTTCTTTCTCTTGATAAAGACTTTCATAATGCAAACTTTTTTGTTATTAAAAAAGTCAAACTTACCAGCTTTATTTTCACAAATCATGCTTCTTGGTGGTGCATCTAAAAACTCATGACTCAACTTTTCCATAGTTTCTATTTTTTCACTAATATTCAGCTGCCTTGATTATTGCAGCTTAATAGTAAGTCTTAAAAATGCCCTTTGTCTATTAAAATCATTCCCCCTGGAGAATGGGCCTTTTTAAAACAATGTAGAATGCATTGGGTATATTTCCCTAAAATTATTCTCCCTTCCCACACACAAGAACCCTGAGATCTTTCTTGGATCTTTGGGAGCATTTTGGTAGTCCTGGGATTAAGAGCTATGACTAGGGCTCCCCAGTAATCTTGATGTTCCCAGGAGTTTTGCACCCTTCTTCTGTATAACTCATCCACCAGAATTTTACCAAAATTATTGTCTAAGTGTTGTAGTTTTGGCTCCAGTGCTTCTGCTCCATATAAGATCTCAGCCATGACTGGGGTTCCACTTCTTTTCCACATGCTGGCTGATGTCTGGTCCTGAAACCTTGCTTCTGTGACAGGTCTAAGCAATGACTGTTTTCATTTTGTTAATCATTTCCTTTTTATAAGAACAAAGGGTTTTCAAGCTCTTTACATGTCAGACCAAACACCAGAATATTTCTACAATATCTGGATGGATGATACAGATAATCTAACTTCACATCCCGACTTCTTTTTGTACCTTAAGTAAATCTCACTCTCTTTGTCTCTCTGCGTCTGTATCTTTCTTCCACATACATACCAAGTTTCTCTTTTATCATCTGAAAAGGAGAGATCAAAATCACAGGTAGGATTACATTTTTCAAGGAACCAAATATAATAAATATGTTAGTTAATCACAGCACTTTGTAAAACAACTACTAAAGATATTGTAGCCATTTTTATTTATTAAGCACCTCGTATACTCAAGCAATGTAATCACTGGTTTACAATCATTATTTCCTTTAATTCTCATAAAATCCTTTTATATTGGTAAGTTTTGAAGACTCAGTTTCCATATATACATATCCTACACTAAAACTTTATGCCTGACATCCTAAAACCCTGGTTGCTATAAAACTTTGTATACATGCATTGGTATTTGACTCTGCTAAACAGTTTTAATTATTTATCTAAGGATATATTGAGAAAAATTTTTAGCAAAAATGACACACAAAAAGATATTCTAGGGCTGGGATTGAGACTGAGTGGTAGAGCGCTAGCCTAGCACGTGTGGAGCCCTGGGTTTGATTCTCAGCACCATATAAAAATAGATAAATGGAATAAAGGTATTGTGTCCAACTACAACTAAAAAAAAATAAATACTAAAAAAATGATATTCTATATCCCTGTAATTTCTAGACTGAACACTGAATTTACACTAAATATATGATTCATTATCTTCTTTATTTTTTTTCCTTCATTATTTTGACAATATTGTAATTTGGGACTAACCTTTCAAAATTAAAACAGTTCACTTTAGTATTTGGATTAGGATCCAAATGTTCAATTTTCTTAAAAAATTAAATCTGTCAAATCTTTAGCCACATTCTTTTTTAGTGTCGATTCATGAAATGTATTTGTACTTGTTCACTCAGACTTTATGCTTTCCAGTTCATCACAACCCTTACCATTTCTCCATTTAATACCAAAACATGCTTCAGTTATGGGTTTAGTTTCCTGTTCCAGGTAAATACAGGAGTTTTTGTACCAACTTTCTACTCTTTTAAATTGAAATTTTAATCTAAATCTATTTGAGTTGTCAATCATTATAACAATGGAAACTGTACACTGATGCATGAAATAGGGCCACTAGCTGACTTCTTTGCCCTTTCCTTGCTTACTAGCAATTGAAGCATCAATCATATAACATATTTAACCTGACAAATGAGCAATTGGTCATTTTGACTGGCAGCTTTCCAATTCTTTGGGAACTGGCAGAAACAGAAACCAACTAAAATTCAAGGAGTCATTCAGATTAGGGACTATAGATGCATCTTCTGTCATTTCATCTTCAGCCTCTTAACTCCTGGTTTCTATTGTTCCGGACACAAAAAGTCACATCATCAAGGAGTAGACAATGTTTACAGAGGAATGTGAATGACAAGAACCCTGTGTTCTACCATAAAATGGTGGTCTCCCTACTTGGTGTCTGTTGCATGACTTTAGCTTTATGAGAATACCCTTAGCTAAATATAATAATAAATACTTAACTTTTTAAGTGACACATGTTGAGATTTTTACTTTTTTAATGTCCCAAACATACAAAAATAAGGATAATAGGAAATTGCTTAAGATTGGGACATAATTTCTTATTAGGTTGTCAATAGTTATGGGACAAAGTTACATCTGAACAAAGAATTCTAATGCCCAAACCTTATCCAAGAATAGATAAGAATAATATGAATGATGCATAGTATCAATGCATATCCTTAAAGCTAAACACTTCTTCCAGGATATTCTGGCTCTATCATTTATTACTTTTATTAGTATATAAAGTTACCTAAATTCTTTTAGATTCATTTACATCACCTATGAAATAAGAAGAATTATACCCACTTATGATTGTTCCCATGGTCAAATGAAATAAAGTTTGTAACATTTAACCTTTAGTTCCTAACAATTTTTTTAAATCAAATAGAAAACTAGTAGTAATTTGGTTTAATATATTTCACTTATTTTGATTAAATAATTTTATGGGTGCATCTGTAGTGTGAGTGTTAGGGAAGCATACGTACAGTACCACATTTCACTATATCACTGGGAAAAATTAGTCAGTGGGAAACAGACCAATTTTAAATTAGCCATATCAATACTTGAAAAAAATGCAGTGTAGAAAAGATAAATACATGTAAAACTGTCCTGAGGGGACATCAGATGGAGAACGTAGTTTTGCAAGGTTCTAATTCAATTAAAGCCTGAATCAATAATCAGGGAGTTTTTAGAGTGATGTGTTATGGATTATTAAAATGATATATAACTCCTGCCTTTATAAAATAAATGTCAAAAAAGAAAGAAAACCTATAGAAAATGCAAAGAAAGCATGACTGCTAAGTCTTTTTTTCTATCATGTATCATTTATTTATCTAGATATTCATTGATTTATTTCTTCAATATTAAGTTTTGTGAATCTATTATTTGCCTCTTTTATGCTCTCTGGACAAATTAGTGAAAGCAGAGTATCTGCTCAAATGGATCCTACACACTGTTAGAATCCTTCAGAAAATGACTAATTACTTAAATATATAAAATTCTTCAGAGAGATTAGATAAAGATTGAAAGGCAGGTTTATTTTGATGGGGTAGTAGTGAAAGAGATGGTATCCAAGTACAGGTAAATAATGTGAGGAGAAAACAATGTAAATATCCGGGGGGGTGGGGGGGAATATCCCAGGTAGTGAGAAAGAAGTTGAAGGAGATTGGTGCACTTGAGCCCCATCTAGCTGCCTTAGCCATGAGAGCTGAGAGGGCCATGGAGAGAATACAATGGCTCTAGGGCAGGATAGCATGCAATATCTAGATAAAGGTGAGTTTATATTTCCTGCTAACATATTAGGAAGTAATGGAAGTATTTAAGCATGGAAGTAGTAAGAAATAATTTACTTTTAAAATATATTCAACAATTTTATGGCAAATATAGAAGGCAGCACTGGAAACCAGAATACTGATCAAGAAGCATATGTCATCAATGATGACTGGAGGCAGTGTAATTCTAGTGCTGTTCTTCATGATGTGATCTAGCTTGCACTGTTAATGATCACTATGCTTTGGTAAAGTGCATTTCATTTTTTAGTATTTCATCTCATTTGAAGTTAGTAAGAGTGGCATTGCTGTTTAATTTTATAAATTAAGAACTCATAATATGACTATAAGTGCCCTATTTAAAACTAATTATAATGTGAAGTCTGTAGCACAGAATATCTCCTTGCTTGCTAATACTAAATATACACATACATATGTCAAGTTCTGCAATAATGAGCTTAATCCTCCCTTAAACGAAAACCCTATTGTATTAGAATATTTGATTTAACACATTTGTTTAATTCTGTTTAAATCGAACTAGTTAACACTACCTAATCCTGTACCTTTACAGTTTTTGCAGAAATTATGTGTGAAAAAAATTCAAAAATATAATAACAAGACCAAACTAGAAAGCCAACAGATTACAAAAAATGAATCAATATATTCTTTTTTTATTGGTTGCTCAAGAAAATACAATGATCTTGACATATCATACATTTGATTCAGATGGGGTATGAATTCTTATTTATCTACAAAAGAACTAAGAATTACAACTGGTAACTGATGCTTCTCTGTCATTCTTATTCCTGTTCTCCTTGGGTCCCCTAACTTTTACCAACTTCCTCCTCACCACATAACACTTAGATTACCAGCATGGCAATAACCCAAAGAAAAATTGAACAGCAGTGTTTTAATACAAGTACTACCATCTTAATTTTCCTTTATTTTATTCTTCTTCATATTGTCAAGTGCAGTTCACAACTTAAAAGTATTAAAATCTTATTATTAAATACATACACACATTTAAACAGTACTAAGATATGGAAAATGAAAAGTACAATTACTCTTTCCCAGCCTACCAAATAATGCTGTGCAGGTTTATATTTTCTTACATCTTTTTTCCAGGAATTGCTCTGTGTGTATGTACTCTTCTTGTTCAAGAAAGTAAAATACCAACATATATACAGTCAGGACTTCATTATTCATCTAGAGCTTAAGTTTATATTACATTCTTTTTAAGAATTTCATTGTATTTTAAAATTTAAGAATGTATTATAATCTCACCAATATTGATGTACTCAAGGTTACACTAGAATTTTAGTTTTTTAAATGGTGCAATGAATATCACAGTACATATGTACTAGTGTTTTATTAAGTGGATGTGAAGAAAACACATTTTACAAGTTAATTAATATGACAAAATGGTTTTTCATTTTATATTTTATTAGATACTTGAATGTTGTTATATTTTTAAAAATTTTAGCACTTCCCAAAAAGAGAATATGATCATTTCTATTAAGATTGATGACTTGATTGAGATTGATGAATGAAACGCATTAAGAAAAATAAATGGACGATAAAACCTAGGGGATCAATCTGTGACCTGAATAGTCAGACCTTTACATTGTTGCTATGACAAGTTTAAATAGTGGCAAGTTTATTGCTTTCATTTTCATATCTTTGTCCTTCCATGTTTAGTAGTCATTTTTTTATGAAATAGTTTTTCCGAAACTTTAAGTTTTCTATTAAGCATGTTTACCTTTCGCTCTTTGATTCGTGAGTGATTTTTTTTATATTCATAGAATAAAGTGGTTTTTTTCTATGATGCACAATGAGTTGTATCACCTGAGACAGCAGACAAAGAACTGTCTCCTTTTTCCACTTGTCTTATTGACCCATTCAGACTTTGAAATATCTAGTAAAATTAGGAAAAAAAAAAAAAGCTTGAAGTGACACTTCATTTTAGATTGACAGATTTGCAAAAATAAAATTCTCTTGAAAAGAGAAACATCAGGAAAAACCTTTGTAGCATTCTGGACAATGTAGAATTTTTTAATTTGAACAGAGCTTTAGAAAAAGATATCAGTGTGATAGATATTTGTGTATCAGGCATTTACTTGATAAATATCCTCTGGACCTGGAAATTAGACTATGAATTTTTTGTCTCAGTGGAAGACTCCAAAATAATCAAGAAGAACACAGGACACACAAATGAGACTGCAAACAAATTCTGTATGTGTAGGTATCTTTCCGCATTAAGCAAAGACATCTATTATTTTGTTCACAAAAATTTTTAATGAATGTATACTAAATATACAAGACTATTTTTCTTGATGGACATCTAACTACAAAGTGAACTAAATCCTGCATTCATGGAATTTATTTAAGAGTAACAATGACCAAATTGTCACAAAAATAAAAACTAAATTAGAACTCTAATTAGCAAGTGCTACATAACTATATGTGTATAAAAGATTAAATATTTCCCTGAGAAAGCATCAATTGAGGTAGGAAAACACCTAACATAAGATGAAGATTAACTAGGTAAAAATTAAGAAGAGAAATGGCATGTATGAGACACTATTATAAGATTTGCATGACCCATTTAAGAAACTAAAGTAAGGTTGGTGAGATAAATACAGAGAACTGTGGTACAATGAGAGGGTCCTCTGTGAGATGGATGTGAAGAAGTAGTTAAGGCTCCATTTCCAGATATTAAAAAACTAATAATAATATAATTTTTCCATGAGTGATAGGAAGTACAGGGATGATATACTGAGACATATTTTTTGAAAATGATCACTTCCTAGTAAGAACAGATGAGGAAGGATGGAGGGGTGAGGAACTACAGTGAATGCAGGGCTACCAGAAAGGAAGTCATTTCAAGAAATGAAATTTGGCAGGGAAGCTGGGAAGAAACAGAAGAATAAGGCCTGATCAGAAGGTCCAGTCAACCAGAATTCATGTTGTTAACAGCAAAGGGATAGAGTGCCTTGTAGGGGATCCTGGAGAAGAAGACACTAAATGGCTACATGTGGAGAAGTACTGATAATTTGTGTTTGTTTGCTAATGGATAAAAACTGTGATAAGACACAGAGTTACTGTGTCTCATAGAAGGGGACAGCATTGGTCCTAATGCCAGAGAGGCCCTCTTCCTTGGCAGGGATGATAGAGCTATAGATTTTGGGAGAGCTACAGCAGACTTTTCACAAAATAGGATATAAGGAAGGCCAAAGACTTTAGATTTTTTTTCAAATTTTAGTGTATAGAATATGTCAAAATTACAGCAAACACAATGTCTTCAATTAGTTATACATTTTTACAATATTGAAAAATGATTCCAAGTTCAAAAGCACATAAGAATGACTCTACCTTAATATTTGTAACAGTAATCCTAAAATACAGCAGAAGACCCAGTGCTATTTAAACATAGCACAGAAAATTATAAAATCAAAATGATTCTAATTTTTCTTAAACTGTTAAGAACTGTATGGATTACATACACACAAGAAGAGAATATGTGTAAAACAAAAATATCTCAATCAAGGGAAATGATGATATTTGCATATATTATTTACATTTTTCTGTTTTGCCTTGAGATCCTTTAGTCTAATGAAAAGAGTTCAAATTTTTAAAAATGTGTAATTGTAAGTGTAGATGTATATGTAAGGGTAAAGAGAGAAATTTTATCGAATTTTGTCATATATATAAATTCCCCAAATACTCATTTTAATGAGCTGTTATGACCAGGGGAAAACTAATCCATTTAAGAAGATATAACAGGTTGCAAGTGGCTGTCAGAATATTTCCTGAACAATGTATTTCCCTGAGAAAATTTATCAATACATATATTCATTTATGTGTTTTTTCCATACAGAATATAGTGACACCAAACCTACTCATCAGTGTCATTAACACAACTTCCAGAATCTACATCCCCATCCCAGATTTTGGTAATTCCTAGTTAGCCAGGTCACTCACGGCTTGCACAAGTAACAGATGGTGTCTCAAATGTTTGCTCCATTAATGTGTTGAAAAAAGAAACTAAGAAAAGAAAATGAAAATAATTATAACAGGTGTTATGCCACTCTAAATTAATTAACAATCTTGGAAAAGGGTCTACAAATTCTGTTTCAAGTATGTTGAAAGTCTATATATGTAAATGTATATGTATACACACACACACACACACACACACATATATATATATATATATATATATATATATATATCTCAGATATGAATATGTATATATATATACATATACAAATGCACATGTGTATAAATATTATATGTATATACAAACATGCACACATATACAGAGACACTAATGTGTGCATGAATGTGTGTGAATGTATATAGGTTATATATACCTAAAAAAAGTCTTAAAAGTATGTACACATCTATTAACAGGTTTTATCTCTGTATAGGGCATTTGGCACTGGAAATTAACTTTCAGTTTATTTCTTATGTTTAATTTATTCTTTAATTGGAATTTTCCACTATAGAACCCTGACACAGTTGATATGAAATTCCAAAGCCAGGTGTCAGAATGCCACAATTCAAAGCAATTGTCAGGATGAGGGCCATTTTTCAAAGGTGCAGTGGCGAGATTCTATATGGATTGAACTGCTGAAAACCAGCAGCAGCCTCTGGAAGGTGACAATTGAGGGATTCCAGCAGGGAGCCTATAAAGAACCCAGAAAAATACCCACAGAATTCTCTGCCTCAAATACCTACCAGGTTCAGGGTACAAAGCAAGTTCTACACTAAGAAACACACTATTCAAGGAAGAGTTTTATTAAGACTCTTCTCCCTCTTGGTTTTGGAAAACTAAGTCAAAAATATAAGAGATGATTAAATTGAGAGAAGCAAACACAGCCTTATCACCAATGCAAAGGCATAGCTAGAAACCAGTGTGCCTTAAAGTTCAGGAGAAGAGAAAGGTTTCCTTGGAATTAAAATATATTGAGAAAGATACTCAGAAGTCTAAATAGAGACTATGCTGTAGCACTTTAAGAGTTGATTTAACTTTCTGTTACCTAAGAGTAACCAGAGAAAGCATATTTTTCTGAGTTTTCTTATCAAAAGAAAGTGGGAAATTTTATCCTACTAAGCATTTGAAATGAAAAGTGGTAAACAAAAACTAAGTTGTGTTGTAATTACATTTAAATTAAAACACATATACATTTGTTCAACATTCTGGATTCATTTTTTTTTCTGTGTTTCTCAAAAATATTTTACCCTAAGTTCAAAGCTTAATTATTCTAATTCTAAAACAATCACTTTAAAATGAGATCCATACAAATAAATTAAACATATGCATCTATAACATATACAATATGTGTTTCTTCCCATAAGAAAGTAGAAAGAATGGAATTGTTAAGTTTAAAAAATCTTGCCTGGGAAAGTGGAAAGCATCAGAGAAGATCTTTTTGAACTGGGCATTCACAAATGAGCCGCTGATGCCAAGAGGTGGATAAAAGCATTTTTGGCTGTATTACGATATACACCAAGATGAAGAGATATGGTATGTTCAAGAAAGAAAAACTAGAATAGCCATATTAATGTATGAGGCATATAAAGAGGGAACAAATGAAGGAACTCATGCGCTATGATGCTTACCCTGCCTGATTGAGGAAAGACTGGGGAGTCATTGAAAGTCAAGCTAAAGATTACAGACATTCTTGAATAACTAGTATAGAAATCAAGTACCCTTTTAATATGGAATCACAGGATTCAGTTAATATGAATTTCGAGTTTCTCCTCAGTACATTTATTGTAGATTTTAAATTTATCTTTATCTTCACTTCTTATAGCATATATATAAAATTATACAGTAATTATCATGTTTCTATCTTTCCCAATGAGCTGAGAAGTTCCCAGTATCAGAGACTCTGTCCTCTGAAATAAGAACAGCAAGTTTTGGAGAATGGAGGAAAATTAAAAAAAATAGGATTGGGATATTATTTGGAAATAGAAGTGGGGCTATAAAGGAGAAAGTTTTGAAATTTAGAGACTTTGGGGGCAGTAATCATCATAGAATTTACAGAATTTGAAGATTTTAAAGAAGATTTCTAAAAAGCAAACAAATAAATAATGGGATTATGGGACACATTCTTTAACTATGTTAATAAAAACATTATTTCATTTTTAAAGGATCTAGTCATCCATATTTATTCCTAGATTTTTGAGAAAGTTAGGTAAACAGGGGATCTCATAAAACTTAAATTTGCCAGTTCATTTAACATATCTATGTCATTTCATGTCAGACCAGAATTATTACATAGTGACTAAGTCTACATGGATTAAATGTTTGAGTATGAAGATAGATAAGAATTCACTTGAGCAAAGAATTGTTTTGCTCTCTTGGTTCAACATGTATGAATCACATATTTACAAATAACAAGCTTCAATCTCAAATGTGTTCTACATTTGGAAACATGTGGCACACCCATTTAGAGAGGGATAGTTTTCTGACTTGAAATTCACATCCTGTCTCTGTAGCTGAAGCTAGAAGACACCAGTCTGTATAACAAAGGGAATAAAAGTGTGGAACAATTATTTTTGTACAGGTTGCAATGTTTATCTTCTCTAAAGATAAAGGATGGAATTTACTGAGCTAAGACAGAATTTTTTGGAGCCATCTATAGTGTTTGCAAGGTGAGACAGAGGGTGGGCTACCTCAGCAAGACAGTACTAGCTGCCCAGGAAGGTGTTAATAGAACTAGTTTAGAATTCCCAAAGGAGACTGTACTGTTCTCCTTGGCAATTCCAAATTTAGTATAGAATCTAGTTTTGTTGCAACACATAAACAAGTTCTCAAACTATTAAGCACTCTTATTTATTTTCATATTCTTCTCATTGGTTTTCCCTTATTTGTTTTGTCTTTCCAGACTTTATTTGTCCCTTTGATTTATGCATATAGTAGCAACAGTGTTTATTTGCATCTAAGACAGAGAAAAAGTGCCTATTTTCAAACTAATCTGTTTTGTAAATGGGCACATTAACATGACTTTGTAATTATGCACAAAGAAGGCAGTGATATTTTTTCACATCAAAATAAAAGTTATATTAATTTCTAGGAAAATTTAATTCTATTTCTCTTTCAGAAATTCTTTAATCTTATCCTAAAAATGATTTATTCTACCTTTACTCACAACATAATAAAGATAGACCATTGCACCCTACAGAGTAAAGGTACTATTAAAAATAAAGTAGATAAAATAAATAGCATTTTTGCTTTTATCATCAAATATTTGGATCAAAAGCTTTTAAAGATTATTTAAAACTGCTACATAAAAAATGCATTTTGTAACCTAATGTGAAATTTACTGTATTTTATTAAATAGCCTTAGAAGTGATTTTACATTCAAATTTAAGACTTAGACTAACTTTCACTCATTTAAGTAAGATTTCCCAAATTCCTATCAAATGTAAAGAAAAAGTTCAAATTAAAAAAAAATGTGTCTGATTATTAACCTAAAACTAAATTAAGACCAAAAGGTTATTCATAATTTGGAAGTGAAATGTCATATCTGCAGCCAAAGTGGAACATATTGTATTCAAATACTGATTTATAGGTGTTGAAAATGTAAGTCATAATAAGCCTTTGCAAAGGAAGAAGGAAAATTTACTGCATAAAACAGATTTAACTTAAGGATTTTATCTCTACTCAATTTTTTTTAAATTAGTAATAAATTAGAAGAAAATAATGTGAATATGAAAAAAAAATGTTCACTTAATTTTTCTGGTTTTCAGCATTGCTTAATTAGCCACTCTTTAGAAAATATAATATATGTTTTTGGGATTGTGTTTTTGTGCAGTGACAGGTAACTGATTGAAAATTCTGCTAAGTATTGGTTTATGTGACCCCACCTTTCCCACTTGTTTGTCCACTGCTCCTAGTGAAGAAAACATCGAGATTAGGGGCCAATGGTGATGGAACTGTTGACATATGAACACTTTTACACATGTTGTTTGAAGCTGTGGCAGTGACAGGCCCATGTTAGAGCAGAGAATGGAGATGGCTCAAAGCCACCTCTTCCTTTCATCTCCTCTTCTTTTGTGGGTCTTTTCTAGATGTCAGAAATAAAGTGGGGTGGGGTGGAATTAAAAACAGACATGACATTTTCTCTTGTACTGTTGACATTTAAAAAAAAAACATATCCAAATGTTTCCTTAGTCAAAAAGATCTCTAAAATTAAAGCAAAAATGCTATTTCTGAGTGACTATACAAAAAATATTGGGTCTGTTTTTCTACATATGCAAAATATCATTGAATGTTTGATATAATTTGCTGCAGTATAAGATTTTCACATTTTTTTCCTAAAGCCACCTCCTCAGAAAAGGTTAAATTTTCCATAGTGAGATGCCTGGGTAAGTGCTTTGACTATTCTGAAATTTTGGTATGAAGTATGATTTCCTTTAGTTCATATTGAGTACTTTCATCTGCCAGGCATTGTGCTAATTGGGTATACTTAATACATAACATACAATTCATTTGCTAAAAAAAAAAAAAGCTCATTATTAATGTTGGAGAGAGAAAAGAAAATGAAAAAAACAATTTCAGTAAAATAAGATAAGAATTAATAGATTAGTTGGTGATTCCATAGAGAAAGATGAAAAGTTGAAGATTATTGCACTTTGCTTACTAAACTGGTGCTATTTCAGTGAGCATGGAAGGCAGAGTCTAAGATGTCCCTTCGAAAATTCTCAGCTTCTCATTGTTGGGCACACACTTTCTCAGTTTTTCAATCAAATGCTAAGGATTTAGGTCCTGTCTAAGGGATTTTGCAGCAATACCCCCAAACAGCAGACCACAAAATAAAGAAATTGAGTTGATACATCAAGAGTTGCAGGAACTGTTCAAAATCAGGGATTTCTCTCCATATGGTCACAGAACTGTGGTCTGGCTGGCCTGGGAGAAAACAGACATCCATGTTGTAAACTACCTATACCAGGGAATCGAAGGTGACTGGTAGCTTCTGAGAGCGTTCCCTGGTTAACAATAGCAGAAAACTCCAGGCCTACAACCACAAGAAATTATTATTCTATCAATGAGAACAAGAATTACTTATAATCCTCAAGTCCTTGGATGATAACTACAGTGTAGTTCAGGAGTTTGATTTCAGCATGATGATACCCCAAGCAGAGAAACTAGCCACACTGTACCTAGCTGTGAAACCCACAACAACTATGAGGCAATATATTGATACTGTTTTAAGAAGCCATTTCCTGCACTTTCTTACTCAACAATAGAAAACGAATGCAATTAATTGTAAAGGGATAATACTTGTAGCTGACAGTAATTCTAATTTTCTTGAGGTAAAACAGTGAATCATCCTTCAAATGAAACTAATTGGAATTTTGCATTTTTCAGTGTAAGCAATAGAAATTTGTATTACCTATAAAGTGTCAGTAACCTAAAAATACCTTCATATAATGTCATTGTAATATAATAGACAGCATTTTAAAATGACAAGAACCAGCTACAATGAATCTAGTTTTAACACTGTCCAATTTGATCCTGTTTTCAAAACTATGCAATTTATTATAAATTTAAGTGATCATGCAAATTCAATTCCTTTTCTTCCTACCATATACCTCTGTCATCAGTTTTCTAATACTCTTTGAATAGAAAAATTATGTGGATTAATTGAGCACCAAATAGATAAGACAAGCTTTTAGGCAACGGAGTTTCAGAGGAGAGCTCATGAGTTTTGTTGCTGGAGTGATTTAAATTGTATATTTAATGTATATGAGATCCAGATAACGTGTTTAAAAGAAATCTGCAAAAATTATTTATCAGTTAATTAAATAAGTTAAATGATTTCTAAACTATTTCTAAGTTAATTAAATAAGTTGTGATTCTTAAAATTTTGAATCCAGCACATTATTAAATTTAACTGACATTTTATTTAGATATGCCCTATTATTATATAGTATCAGTAATTTCCTCTAAATTTTTAGAGCACGTATACATATATGTATATATTCAGATCATATATACATTTATATATGTATATGTATATATACACACACATACATATATATATATATATATATATATATATATATATATGTTTATACACACACATTTATGTATATGTATCTGTCTTACATAATAATGCATAAACTTGCAGGGTGTGGTGGCACATGCCTGTAATCCCAGCAGCTCAGGAGGCTGAGGCAGGAGGATTTCCATTTCAAAGCCAGCCTTCGTAAAAGCGAGGCTCTAAGCATCTCAGTGAGACCCTGTCTCTAAATAAAATACAAAATAGGGCTGGGATGTGGCTCAGTGATTGAGTGCCTCTGAGTTAAATCCTCAATACTGGAAAAGAAGGAAAGAAACAAAGAAAAAACAAATAACACATAAACTAAGTTGAAGTTGGATCCTGTGTAATCAGCACAGTTTTCTACACATAAGAGGTACCTGGTATTTGTAGAAATAAAAAAAAATGGATATCCTTCCTGTTTAATCATTGCATTTGTTCAGACATGGTTTTTTATCATAAAATAAATCTTCAAGGCACACTGCTCATCATTTCTTCTACTCTTTCAGTGCTCAGATATCATTAAAGTCTCTTTCTCCTATTTCTGCACATTAAAATAATCAGTGGGGAACCTGTCTGGCTAAACTTAATGATAAGTTCCCATTCCTGTAGAGACATGAATTATAAAGGCATCTTTTGAGAAGTGGTTATCTGCGCAAGCTTTGGAAGGTATAGACAGACTGACATTGAATTCTGTCTCTTCTGGTTTGTAGTTTGGTGAGCTCAAGCATGTTTTTTTAACAAGCACATGATTTAGTTCGCTTATCCATGGACTTAGGGGAAAAAAACCCACTGTATGATTTAAAGATAATGTTTGTGATGTAGACTCTATAAGCAGTAACTATTCCCCGTTATTATTCATCACACTACATATGGATATGGAATGTTTTGAGGGAGCTCAGTTTTGTTTGTTTGTGAAGAGCCTCCTTTCAAACAACACTTGTATATCAAAGTACATTTTCTTCAACAGAAATAGCTTTTCTGATTGCTTTCCAAATCCAGGGAGCTGAGAATTCTGACAGATAACTTTCATTATTACAGCATGAAGTGTTCTCATTTTAGTTATTACCACATTTGAAAGATATTGTTTGATACCTCATAATCCATCTGCATTTATCAGTTCTGTTTATTAGTTTTGGAATATATTCAAGATTGTAGTCAGCTTGGCTTAAGTTTAAAGAAGATCTTGCAAACCAAATAGAGCATAGCTGTTTTGCTTTAATGAAATCTCTCTGACAGATTGTACTTCCACTAGCCTTACAGACACTTTTTTTTACTCTGTTTTCACATAAATGTGTAAAAATCTATTCTTGTAAAGAAAAAAATATAAGAGCCACCTGAAATGACACTGAAATTTATTTTATAAAATACTTATCTCTACATTAACATGAACACACTTATTATTAAATATTTAATAAACTATAAGAATAAAGCACTATTTAGAAAAGTGATGCTGTTGGAATAGATCACCATGTAATAATTTTTTTTCATGTTTTGATTATTCCCAGAATGAGAAATAACTAAAAGCAAGTTAGTATGATAATTACCAAATTTAATCATACCATGTTCTATACATATATTGAAATACCACAATATATCTATAAATATGTATAATATGCATTATTAAAAACTTTAAAAGAATTTATTTTAGATTAAGTTTTGCTTCTAAATAAATATTAATATCATTTTAATTTTTGTTACTTAGAAATATTGAATAATTTTAAACTGTCGGTCACAGGATTCAGTTGTGTCACTATATTAGATAATACCTTGCACTAAGCAGGCAGAATTTGAGTAAAAAGGGATTAAATGGGCCAGGGGCAGTGGTGCATACATGTAATCACAATGACTTTGGAGTCTGGAGCAGGAAGATCACAAGTTCAAGGACAACCTCAACAATTTAGCAACTTGTCATACCCTGTCTCAATTTAAAAAAATAGATTAAATATTAACTAAATTTTTACAGTTTTTTTTAATCCTATAACATGTTACTTTCTTTAATATTCTAATGGTGTGAAGAAATATTGATATTATTTTACATAGTTTCCAAAATTTAAGGAGCCTAAACCACATGGTCAAAGCAACATATAATGCATGTGGTACAACATATAATGAAATCTGAACTCAGAATATTTAACTTAATGTCCTTCCATTAGACCATATTGAACATTAGATAGATTTCTCTCTGGCTGGGAATTGCTTTAATTTCTATTTTATTACATTGAATCAATGATGACCTAAAATACACTATTCAGGCAAAGCCTTAAAAACATGCTATACATGCAATATATAGGCAAATGCATTATATTTAGAGTTGGAATTTAAGCTCATTATAGCACTAAATCAGACATTTGTCCAAATAACTCCACAGAGACCAAAGTGATCTTATATTTTATCACCATCACATTGTAAAATATGAACATATATATGTTCAGAGTTTTGAAAACAAATTTAAGGAGTCAAATGAAGCTTTATTTATCTTAGGATTCAAATTGAAGGCCCTCAGAACAACACTGATCAACTAGTTCTTCCTGAGTACCATTGTGATCTGTTCACTTCTTATTCTGTGTGTTTTCATTCATTCATAATCTTTAACATGAGTCTTTGAAAGAGTAATTCAAAGTGATGAAATTATATCTAATTTAGATGCATTTCCCCTTTTCAAACCTCAACTAGATGTTTTTTTTCTGGCCTATACTTCTGCAAGTGCTCAACCTTTGCCAGCGTTTGAAGTTGCCTTAATTGAAACCCAGAAGATACTTGGTTATAAATGCTTAATATCTTTTGCATTGTGGTCGGTTAGTCTCCTATGTGTATCTTCTGATTCTCACAGGAGAGTTTGGGGTGCAGAAAAAGTTGAAAAAACTATTTGATACCCATGAAACTTCATGGACTTTCAATCCTTTAAAATTCAGTGCTTAAGAAACAAATAAAATCAATGGCTTCTGACATACTTTTCAAAGTGTACATTTCCCTGAAAAGAATGTTTTTAAAAAAATCTACCAATGCTTATGGAAATAAATTTAAACCTCTAAAACACAGCTTGATGTCATCTTCCAAGATTTGATGTCAGTAAAAAGCTTTTTGCCTACTGATTCATCAAAAGAAATAAAATACATGCTACTGTTGTTGTGTGATTGTTAAAAGAGAAAATGCAATATCACTATCATTAGACATGGAGAGAAACAAAAACATTAGAGATTTGGTGTTAATTACTGATGATATTATTCCTATTACATTCTAGCAATATTATGTAATATAAAAGAAGTTGATTTTTGATGGTTTAATTGTGTCATTGAGTGATGGCTCGACATTTTTATCTAAAATAAAAGAGAAAGGAAAAAAACTTATTTAGCTTCCAAAAAGAGGTAGAGGTCATTTAATGTTCTTCAATGGAATTATACTAAGTGACAAGCATGTGTGCTAACAGACTGAAAGACAAATAAAATATTAAAGCTGATTTTATCCCTTTTTTATTATTAGAGCTTTATAGTTATACGTAGTAGTTGGGTTCATCCTGATAAACATGTATGGAATTCAAGTTCAATTCATGATCATTCTTTTCCTCCCTATCCTCCCCTCCTCTCTCATTATTCTTCCTCTACTCTACTTGATTCTTTGGTAGACATATAAGAAGACAAATTGGATTATGTGCCAATACAATATCCATCAGAGTTTATACATGTTTCAATGTAGCTTTAAGTAGCTTTCCACTAACTTAAAGGGAGTGCTGGCATCTTAAATAACTGTGAGAAACTAGTAGAAGAAAATGTTCTGACTTCTAGAATGAAGTTGGGAGGGAGGTAGTGGATACTCTTGAGACAGACAAGCTTCTTAGACCTCCTTTGTAATGAGATTTACTATGCATCTTCATAATGAGGGAGATGACTGAAATAAACTGAAAGTTCAAACACTTCTCTATTCACGTTCCTCTTTTTTTGTTCCCCAGAGAACTTGTTTGCAATGCAAAATTTTTCCCCCATAGTATACAGAAGCATTGGTTTTGGATTAGAAAAACTTATAAAATCATGGTCCCAAAACAGAAGGCACTTTGCATGCTCGTATTGGAAGGGCTGTGAAGTCAAACTGGAGACTTAACAGTCTTAGCACCAGCAGAAGTCACTGCAAATTCTAAGTGTATAAGGTAAGGCATCTAGAGAATCTTGAGTCATAGGCCACGGGGACTACTTGGGCCTATTTAGTCAGTGTTGGAGCAAAGGCGGGATAATGTGAGCTGCCACAGAAAGGAAGAATGCTGTGCTATACTCTGAGTTTCACCCTCTTATTTCCCAGTACTTCTTCCTATTGGTTCAGCCCTGTTACTAAATCTGTTGCCACAGAAGGTGAAAATATATCTTACAGACTCATCCCTCTTCTACAGAGCCCAGCACTAGAGAGACATCAAATGGACCCAAGAAAAACACACAGAAGACTGACTCATTGTTCACATAATATGTGCTTGTTATGTAATGCATCTCTGTTATCCATTATATAATATAACCTCAATCACCTTTGAAATATAATATAGTTCTATATTTTCCAAATGTTAATTCCATTGGTAATTAATTGCATAAAATGTAAATATATTTTTATTGTAAAAATCATATATGTTAACAGAGACAAATGGACTTAACAAAGTTAAACAGGATCCTTTATATTTTACATATTAGAAAAACTAATTCTGAATGGTGATTTTTTAAAAATATTTTATTTTAGTTGTAGATGGACACAACATCTTTATTTTATTTATTTATTTTTATGTGGTGTTGAGGATCAAACCCAGTGCCTCAAGCATGCAAGGCAAGTGCTCTACCACTGAGTTACAACCCAGCCCCGAATAGTGATTCTTAATATAGGAAATTCATACTTAGTCTTACAAACTTATTTGATCTTGGAATACTGTCATTGGCCAAACATTTTGGGACTAGGATCTCTATCTGTTCTCCTATAAACCCTATTAAATTTAAGTGATTTTGGTCTTTATTATACTGATATCCCTCTTGGGAAAGATCACAACTACTAATGTAGAGAGGAAATATAAGAATCAAAAACTCATTTAAACTATATTCTGTTTCTAAATTCTCAACGAATTCATTGATACTCAATTACAGTTGTTTCAAAACAATGGACCAAAACACATAAATTGTTTCTGGAATCATCATGGATCTCAGGTTGTCAGAAACTTATATGAGTATTTCTGCGTAGGCATATTTTAAGTAGAAACTGATTTGGACATCATCTTTTCCTAGCCCCAGCTATTGACATTTCCCAGCACTCACCAGTCTTTCTTCTTTATCTTCATCTCCCTCTTTACCAAAGTATTATCCCCAACATAGTGGTTTTGCCTACCGTGATCCCTCTGTCAGAATGTTCTAATATCCTTTGCACTAGCAACAAGCCAACTAGAGCTTCCATTTTCAGTTCAAATGCCACATGCTTCATAAAATCTGTCCAGATGTCCCTCTATGCAAAATTAATTACTACTTCCATTTAGTTATGATTGTACTTGTTTATGGGCCTGCTTTTATGCCAGTAATCACATTGTATCATAGTTTGCTAGATACTTGTCTGTTTAATCTGATATGATATAAATCCTAAAGTTGGTGTTTACATTGTATGCTTGCTGTATCCCCAGTTTTTTGCATAGTAACTGAAGCTTTTTTGTCATTCAATGGATATTTATTAAAATTTAGTTAAAGTTTGGTTTCTATATGTGTACAAAAAAAAACAAAGAAAAACATTTTGAAAATTACTATTTTTCTCTTTTATCTGGAAAAGTACCTGGATTATTTAAATTATATGGTATGTAAAGGCATAACCTTGATGTGTACAACCTATTAAAATATTAGTCCATAGTCAAATTCATCTAGCCCTCAATCTCCACTAAGCAAATTTGTTATGCACCCCAATACTTCTATTTTGGTATTCATCTAAGTACTTTCCTTCCTGTGTACAAATGGATAACCCTCTATTTTACCCCTAAGGCATATTCAAGCTTGAAAAGGACTGTAGTCATCCAAAAAGAGAAGTGTACACTGTTCATTCCAGCAAACCATGACTATCAAAGAGAATGCCAAAGGGCGTTATTCATTAAAAAATGAATTAACAAGGCTTTCTACAATTTTGCTGAAGATTTTTCTTTTACAAAAGACTAAAAGAATGCATGATGCAGTGGATTCAAAAGCAAAAAATACATTCTGGCATCTATTCAAATGCAAATTTGCCTATGCTGAGTGTTCAGGTGACAGCCCCATGTTTATATATTGTCTATCATTGTAACAGTAAAGCACTCAGACAATCTAATTAGGTTATTAAAATTACCTGTTTGAGAGAGACTAGATTTCCCTGAAAAGATTCTATATAAAGCTCTTTTTGAATGGCAGAGAAAGGTGTATCAGGATCTTTTATGTAAAGGCAGTGCTCATGAAAACAAACACAGAAACAAACCAAAACAAATTGAAATAGAAAAAAAATAAAATACAAGGAGTCATTTGATGAAGAATTACTCATATTTTGCATATAATTATTTAATCTTGAGTTCAGATTATTTTACCTTAGCCCATGCACAGTAACACATTTCAAATTTCTGAGTCCCTCACAACACAATAACAATTTGAACTACTCTTGCATTGCCAATCTGCTTGGTATATCATGTGTATCTTTTCTGTGTCTGTATCATTACCCTTTGGTGATTCATGCCTTTGCCACTACCTGTAATCCTCTGTGGCAAACATCTCTAGAAATTTTAACAGAGTCAACAGAAGAAAAAGCACTTCTATGGGTTCTGACAGAAGTATTTCTATGGACCCTAAAATGCTCATAAGTGAACCTTAAGTATTTCTGTTTTTAGTAGAGTGGGCCACTAATTTAACCATTCTTAAAGATGCTTATCTCTCATCTATGAAAATTGCACAAACCATACAAATGACAACATTGATCCGCTGATATTTCCTATATAAATATTACAGCTAAAACAGCCCAGACTAAGCAATATGAAAATAAGTACTTGTTCCAGCCATTCAGGTTTAAGAAGTTGGCAATAGGTGGGAAATAATGGTACATTTTGAGTTTAATGGATTTTTGAACAACAAAAACAATGACATTCCATGTTTCTTTTTTGTCCTTTGTGGGAATGGAAATGTTGTGACATCATTTGAGTGAAAAAATTCAAGCTTCAGGCTGTTGTTTTTCAACAGGAATTTGGTGGCATTACCTTGGTTTAATTCTATTTAGAATGATAGGAACATTTGAAATTTAACATGAAAACAAGTGGAGAAAAATCTTGTGGGTATAATGCACATATTATAGTAAAATAATTTTGAGCATTCTTTCTTTATTTTTTGGAATATAAAAATGTTTATTGACCATTGTTCATTTTTCATAAAAAATTCATAATTTCACAAATGCACACTGGTAAGGCTGACATCTACTTCTTCATTATTTGCACAGAAATAGTATCTATCAATTTATAAAGTGAATGAAGCTTACATAATATTGAGTGATAGACATGTTTAACCTCCTGATGTGGTTTAGTTATGGGATGTCACCGAAAAGTTCATGTGTGAGACAATGTAAGAACATTTAGAGGTGAAATGGTTGGGTTTGAGAGCTTTAACCTAATCAGTGCTTTAATCCACTTTAATGGATTAGCTATAAGCAGGTATGGTACTGCTGGGAGGCATAGGTCACTGGTGTGCCTTTGCTTCCCTGTGGCCCTGTCCTAAGCTGATTTCCTACTCCATACGCTTCCTCCATGGTGTTCTGCCTGTCTGTGGACTGTCTATGAGACCTCTGAAACTGTGATTCAAATAAACTTTTCCTTCTCTACATTGTTCTCATCAGGTCTTTTGGTCACAGTCATGAAAAAAACAAACTAAAACACCTATTTAAAAGGAAGAATGACCTTAACCATTAGACAGTCTCCAGACTGATCATCCACACTACACTCTACAAATGAGCCAATATGTCCAGGCTTATCCCTAGTAGAACCCTGCACACATGTCCTATACTTCATCCAACCTGGGGCACTTAGATTACATCACAGGCATCTAAGCACTTTAGCCATTTTGACTTTGACAATTTTTTAACCTAAAGGTCCTTTTTGCTCTACCCTGGACATCACTGGATAGTTTTATGTTTTAAAGCATTTAAAAACTGAATGCTTTCACTTTAAAGAAAAAATAAAGCTTCAGTACTTCTTAAAATATAAAAATGTTTTATTTTATACTTACTATTGAAGGTGTCAGGGAAAAACATATGGATTTGCAGGGCTCAGAATCCTAAGAGGAGTTGAAACTACTAATTTAAATTTAGGATTTATCCAGGTATGGAGGGATTTTTGTATTTTTGACTGAAATATGCTTTAACATACTCAAAGTCTGCAATCCCCCAATATTCATAGGTTGAAATCCTACCCCAGTGTGACAGTATTTGGAGGTGAGTTTTGACACGCAATTAGGTCCTGAGAATGGAGCTGTTGCGAACAGGATTAGTGCCCTTATAACAGGGACTGCAGAAATATCTATTGCTCTTGCTGTCATTGAGGATACAATAAAAAGTAGCAGTCTCCAACCTACCAGAGAGCTTTCACCACTACTGAACATGCTTATACCCTGAACTTAGACTTCTAGCCTCCAGAACTATGAGCGATTATTTTTAAGTCACCTGCTCTGTAGTAACTTGTTATACCAGACTAATATAACAGACATATCTTGAGTTCCCAAGATTACTGCACCAAATACGATTGGTTCTCAAATACTTATGAAATGAAAAAAAAAATTTATTGAATGATCATGTGAGTGTGTGCATATGTGTATACATGTGTGTTTGGGTGCATGTATATACATATATTTTGTTTTATATCTCAGGAGACTTTTTTATTCTTTTTTTATTTGTTCAGATTAGCTATACATGACAATAGAATGCATTAAGATACATCATACATAAATGAAGCATGACTTCTTATTCTTCTGGTTATATATGATGTAGAATTACACTGGTTATGCAATCATACATGGACATAGGGTTATAATGTCCAATTCATTCTACTATCCTTCCTACCTCCATATTCCCTACCCTCCACTCACTCCCTTCTAAGTCAAAATACCTCTATTCCTCCCAAGCCTCACCACATACTATGGATCAGCATCCACTTATCACAGAAAACATTTGGTTCTTTGGAATTGACTTATTTTGATGAGATGATATTCTTCAGTTCCATCCATTTACCAGCAAATTCCATAATTTCTTTGTTCTTTAAAGCTGAGGAATATTCTTTTGTGTATATATACCACATTTTCTTTATCAATTCATCTGTTGAACCTAAGTTGGTTCCAGATTTTAACTATTGTGAATTGAGCTGCTATAAACACTGATGTGGCTGCATGTCACTATAGTATGCTGATTTTATGTCCTTTAGGTATAAACGAGGAGTGGGATAACTTGGTCAAATGGTGGTTCCTTTCCAAGTTTTCTTAAGAATCTTCATACTGCTTTCCATAATGGTTGTACCATTTTGCAGTCCCACCAGCAATGTATGAGTGTAACTTTTTCCCCATATCTTCACCAACATTTGTTGTTGCTTATATTTTTGATAATTGCCATTCTGACTAAAGTGAGATGAAATCTCAGTGTAGTTTTGATTCATGTTTCTCTAATTAGTAGAGATAATTAACATTTTTTTATATATTTGTTGATCAATTGTATTTCTTCTTCTGTTGTCTATTCAGTTCCTTTGCCCATTTATTGATTAGGTTGTTTTTTAAATTATTGTGTTAAATTTGTTGAGTTCTTTCTATATTCTTGAGATTAATACTCTATCTGAGGTACAAGTGGTAAAGATTTTCTCCAATTCTATACACTCTGTCTTCATGATCTTGAATGTTTCCTTAGCTATGAAGAAGCTTTTTAGTTTGTTTCTGTCCCATTTTTTAATTCTTGATTTTTATTTCTTGTGCTTTAGGAGTCTTGTTAAGTAAGTCGGTTTTTAAACTTACAAGGTTGGGATTTGGGTCTACTTTTTCTTCTATCAGGCACTGGGTCTCTGTTGTAGTGCCCAAGTCCTTGATCCACATTGAGATGAGTTTTGTGCAGGGTGGGAGATCAATTTAATTTCATTTTTCTACATATGGATTTCCAGTTTTCCCAGCACCATTTGTTGAAGAGGCTATCTTTTTTGCGTGTATGTTTTTGGCACATTTGTTTAGTATAAGATAACTGTATTTATGTGGGTTTGTCTCTGTGTCTTCTATTCTATATCATTGGTCTATGTGTCTGTTTGGGTGCTAATACAATGCCATTTTTGTTACTATGGCTCTGTAATATAGTTTAAGTTCTGATATTGTGATGCCTCCTCTTCATTCTTCTTGCTAAGGATTGCTTTGGCTATTCTGGGTCTCTTATTTTTCCAAATGAATTTCATGATTGCTTTTTTGAGTTCTATGAAGAATGCAATTGGGATTCTAATAGGAATTGCATTGAATCTCTATAATGTTTTTGGTAGTATGGCCATTTTTACAATGTTAATTCTGCCTATCCAAGAGCATGAGAGATCTTTCCATCTTCTAAGTCTTCTTGAGTTTCTTTCTTTATTGTTTATTATAGATGTATTTCACCTCTTTTGTTAGATTGATTCCTATATATATATATATATATATATATATATATATATATATATATATATATATATATA
>NW_026000108.1:50065965-50069462 GCF_001458135.2 Marmota marmota marmota | reverse complement strand
TCCTTGGCCCATTTGTTGATTGGGTTGTTTGTTCTCTTATTGTCTAATTTTTTGAGTTCTTTGTATACTCTGGATATTAGGGCTCTATCTGAAGTGTGAGGAGTAAAGATTTGTTCCCAGGGTGTAGGCTCCCTATTTACCTCTCTTATTGTTTCTTTTGCTGAGAAAAAACTTTTTAGTTTGAGTAAGTCCCATTTGTTGATTCTAGTTATTAACTTTTGTGCTATGGGTGTCCTATTGAGGAATTTGGAGCCCGACCCCACAGTATGTAGATCATAGCCAACTTTTTCTTCTATCAGAAGGCGTGTCTCTGATTTGATATCAAGCTCCTTGATCCATTTTGAATTAACTTATGTGCATGGCGAGAGAAAGGGGTTCAGTTTCATTTTGTTGCATGTGGATTTCCAGTTTTCCCAGCACCATTTGTTGAAGATGCTATCCTTCCTCCATTGCATGCTTTTAGCCCCTTTATCAAATATAAGGTAGTTGTAGTTTTGTTCTGTGTCCTCTATTCTGTACCATTGGTCCACCCGCCTGTTTTGGTACCAGTACCATGCTGTTTTTGTTACTATTGCTCTGTAGTATAGTTTGAAGTCTGGTATCGCTATACCGCCTGATTCACACTTCCTGCTTAGCATTGTTGATGTTAATTCTTTTTGAAGTTCTTGTAGAACTTGGCTATGAATCCCTCTGGTCATGAGCCTTTGTTTTCATGGGTAGGGTTTTGATAGCTTCTTCTATTTAATTACTTGAGATTGATAAAATTATGTATGTCCTCCTGATTTAGTTTGGGTATATCATATGTCTCTAGACATTTGTCAGTGTCTTCAAGATTTTCTGTTTTATTGGTGTATAAATATTCAAAATAGTTTCTGATTATCTTGTGCATTTCAGTAGTGTCCATTGTGATATTTCCTTTTTCATCATAGATTTTAGTAATTTGAATTTAGTAATTTGAATTTAGTAATTTAAATTGAATTTTCTCTCTTTTTCTCTTCATTAGCATGGCTGAGGGTTTATCAATTTTATTTATTTTTTCAAAAAAAATAACTTTTGTTAATTTTTGAATTGTTTCTTTTGTTTCAATTTCATTGGTTTCAGCTCTGATCTTAATTATTGCCTGTCTTCTGATTTTGGTATTGCTTTGTTTGTCATTTCCTAGGACTTGGAGATGTAATATTAAGTTATTTATTTGTTGACTTTTTATTTTTTTAATAATAAAGCTTAATGCAATGAACTTTCCTCTTATCACTACCCTCATAGTGTCCTAGAGATTTTGATATGCTGTATCACTATTCTCATTTACCTCTAAGTATTTTTTATTTCATCCCTAATGTCTTCTGCTATCCATTAATCATTCAATAGCATATTATTTAGTCTCCAAGTGTTATAGTAGCTTCTAGTTTTTATTCTATCATTGATTTCTAATCTCATTCAACTCTGATCTGATAGAATGTGCATGGTATTCTTTATATTTGTTTGTATTCACTAAAAGTAGTTTTGTGGCATAAGATATAGTCTATTTTAGAGAAAAATTCATGTGCTGCTGAGAAGAAAATGTATTCACTCATTTATGGATGAAATATTCTAAATATATTGGTAAGTCTAAATTATTGATTATATTATTTAGTTCTATAGTTCCTTTGTTTAGCTTTTGTATGGAGGATCTATCTAGTAGTGAGAGAGGTGTGCTAAAGTCACCCAATATTATTGTGTGTGCTCTATTTTATTCTTGAAATAGAGAAGGGTTTGTTTGATATACTTAGATGTTACATTGCTTAGAGCATAAATATTTACGATTATTATGTCTTGTTGATGTATATATCCCTTTAAGAAGTATGAAATATTCTTCTTTTTCCTTTTTTTTATTAATTTTGGCTTGAAGTCCACTTTTTCTGATATGAGGATATAAACCACTGCTTGTTTATACAATCCACATGACTGATAAATTTTTCCTCACCCTTTCATCTTCAGTCTGTGGATGTCTTTTCCTATGAGATGAGTGTCTTGAAGACAGCATATTGTTGGATCTTGGTTTTTTGATCCAATATGCCAGTCTATGTCTTTTGATTGATGAGCTTAGGCCATTAGTGTTCAAGGTTATTATTGACATCTTATTAGTATTCCTCGTCATTTTGGTGAATTTCTGGTTATTAATTTGAATTAGTTTCTCTTTTGATTTACTGTTTTTTAGTGTAGTTCCTCTCTTCACTTGCTTTCACTTTCTTTTTTATTTCATCCTCATGAGATATTTTGTTGAGAATGTTCTTTAGTGCAGGCTTTCTAGTTGTGAATTCTTTTAACATTTGTTTATCATGGAAAGTTTTTATTTCATCTTCAAATCTGAAGCTTAATTTTGCTGGATATAGAATTCCTGGTTGGCATCCATTTTCTTTCAGAGCTTAGTATATGTTATTCCTCAAAGTTTTCAGCTTTGAGGGTCTTGGTTGACAAATCATCTAAGATCTGAATTGGTTTTCTTCTACACATATTTTGATATTTTTCTCTCATTGCCTTTAAAATTTTATTCTTATTCTGTATGCTAGGCATTTTCATTATAATATACCTTGGTGTAGGTCTTTTGTAATGTTGTACATCTGGGGTTCTGTAAACCTCTTTTATTTTATTTTCCATTTCATTCTTTTGGTTTGGAAAACTTTCCAATATTATTTTATTGAAAAGAATGTACATTTCTTTGGTTTGTATCTCTGTACCTTCATCTATCCCAATAAATCTTAAATTTGGTCTTTTCATGTTATCCCATAATTCTTGGAAGTTCTGTTCATTGTTTTTTAATGTCTTCTCCCTTTGGTCAACTCTATTTTCAAGATTATATTTTTTATTTTCATTGCCTGAGGTTCTGTCTTCCAAGTAGTGTAGTCTGTTTGTGATGCTGTCCATTAATTTTTAATTTGGTTTATTGCTTCCTTCATTTCAACAATTTCTGCTTAATTTCTTTTCAGAAGCTCTATGTCTTTATTGAAGTGACCTTTCATCTCCTGAATTTTATCTCTGATTTCACTTGTTACTTCATTCTTTACATTGTAAATCAGTTTAACTATATATATTCTAAACTTCTTTCCTGACAAATCTTCTGTGGTGTCAATGGATTCTAATACTGGAGCATCTTGGTTTGTTTGTGGCATTTTTTTCCCTTATTTTTTTCACATTTTTGTGTTTCTACCAATCTATCATTGTGGATCTGAGGTAGTACAACTGTTGCTCTCTAGATGTCCTATAAACTTATAGTGTCCCTGAAGGTTTTTTCAGTACCTTGCCTTTAAGGGAGAGAAAAATAATAATAGCACCCAATGCAAACAATATACAGCCTTAGATCAGATAGCTTCTATTAAGATATCTAGGGGCTGAGGTTGTGGCTCAGTGGTAGAGTGCTCATGTAGCATGGGTAAGACACTGGGATTCAATCCTCAGCATCCCATAAAAATAAATAAATAAAAATAAAGACATTGTGTCCACCTACAAATGTCTTTTTATAT
>NW_026000108.1:50052730-50065943 GCF_001458135.2 Marmota marmota marmota | reverse complement strand
ATATATAAAGACATCCTTAGTTTTGTCACAATAAACACAAATGATGTATTCAATTCTTGTCTACAATATAAATAGTACCTTTGCAAAAGGGTCGCAATTTCAAATGGTGGACAAAGAGAGAACAGAAGTGGTATAGGATGTTATGTTTATGGAGGAAGGAGGAGAGAGGATAGAAGTAAAAAAATTATAGGAAAGAGTGAAAAAAGGAATTAATAGAGGTTGGCTGTTAGCAGGAGAAAAGAGAGGAAAAAGAACCCAGGGAAACAGATAAGTGAGAGGAAAATATATATATGTAAAGTAAAAATTTTTTAAAAAGACTAAGGAAAAATAGAAAAAAAGTAAAATAAAAGAATATACAATAAAACTGTAATATACTATTCATAGATCACAGTCCTCAATAAACTAATGCATGAAAAATACTTGCTTTCAAAAATGGTAGAAAAGTGGGAGGCGGGGAAAGGCATCTCAATGAAAAATTGAACAATTATTTCCATTGGGGTACAAACATTTCTCACTTTCCTTCTCAGCAGTTAGGTGGGGTTCTCTGGAGTTTTATGCTAGCTCCACCCTCAGGATGGTTTATATTGCTAAGGTAAGAAGATTAGTCCTGGAGGCAGAGCTCTTGGAAACAGGGTGTAGGCTTAAGTATGCTCTGGTCTTTTCACTGGGTGCCAATTGGTCTGGATATTTTAAGTCAGCAAACATCCAAGGCCCAGAAATTGCAGGTCCATTTTGGAAGACTGCACACCAGGAATCACCTTTCAGTTCTGCTCATGTGGTATAGGAGCCTGTTCTTAGTCAACTTCTTTGCCTGCAGGCCCCATAGTCTCTGGTAGCTGATTCAGTCTCTGAGCTCAATTTCTCCTGCCCCCACCCTTTCCAATTCTGGAGTGGTGCTTCTCTCCCAGCCAGGCCTGCAAGCAGCCAGATTATAGGGGGAGTAGGAAACCACATGGGTTTCCTCAAGCAATATTCCCCTGTGTAAACCTCTCTCCACACTTAATTTTTTCCTGGTCAGTTAGGCACTCTCTCTGTCACACAGTATGAATTTGCTTGGCTTATTTTTTGGGCCTGACTCAGTTCTGCCAGTAATCAGTTGCTGGTCCTCACACCACAGCTGCAGAATGGTTCCTTCCACTGTCTTCTGTGCATATTGCTGAGAAAGATGGTGGCTTTCCTCCTATACATAGCTACTGTGTAGCACAGCTCACTGATTTTTTTGAGCAATGATTCTGATCTCCAAGCTCTCCATACCCTGACATACCTCAGTCTTCCTAAGAATGGGGTTTCCTTTAATTTCTTTACTGCTTTCCTGTGTTAAAGTAGGGACTATTCTGGTTTATGCCTCTAGCTGCTGTTGTGGCTATGGGGCTGGTGATCTTTCCCTCTTATTTTAGCATACAAGATCTCCTGAGTCCCCCAAACTTTTTTGAGTCTCCAGTATTAAATTCCAGTAAAGTGCCCCCTAATTTTTGATCATTCACCAAACTTGTTGAAAATCTGCCTGTCTGCTTTTCTTGGTTCACACCACAGACCTCTCAATTCTTCCATCTTCAGATTTGTTATTCTTATTGGCATTTTGTCACACATCTATTCCTTTGTGTTCTAAGACATGATCCTATATCCCCCACTTACAATGTAAACTGCTAAGAAAAAAATATTAAAATTGTTAATTTCAGTAAAATCTGTAGTTTTCTGAAAAGGGGAAAAATTGATGATTTTCAGAATAGAAAATGATAAAATTTGACTTAATCATAAAATGGAATTTTACATATACAGAATTATATTGAATAGACAAGATTATCAGAACCAGTGTTGCTAAATCTAAAATTTATGTTTAGCAACTATGAAAGTTATTAATTTATGTACCATATAATACCATATATCTAAATTTTAAAAAAAACTATGTATAACAATATAATATTTAAATTTATTTATTTATTTGTTTGTTTGTTTATTTGGATACATAAGACACAAGCCTGAAGAATTCATTTAAATTCAGGATAATAGTTACTTTGAGTATGAAGGCTCTTGGAATTGACAGAAGTTGGGACATTAATTGTATTTTATGTCATGAAACACATATACACATGGAGCATAAAATCATGGAAAATTGTTAATAATTTAATCGATGTAAGGGTTTATTCTGTTATTTCGTTTTCTACTACTCTTTTGAGGTTTAACCAAAATGACAAAATGAATAATATCAGTCTCATAAAGGGTCAACAGATGTTCGCTTTATATCTTTCTATTATGAGAAGATAATAACTGTGTCATTTTCCAGGTGCTAAGACTTCTGATAGTCAAGAATTGAGTAAGACAATAGAAAGAGTCTAATCTCAGATAAAATCCATTTCTATGCTCCTAAAATATCCAGGGAAAGATAATGTCCCACCAAATCTGATATTCCAGTCACCTAAATTTTTCAGGTTCCTGTTTCAATGAATAACAAATCATCAAGGATGATATGTTTGATGCAAGTTTTATATCCCTTTCAAATTATGATGAGTAAAGAATAAAACTTCTTTTTTCTTTGTAGGGTTATTTTAATACATAAATTCTGAATTTACTTGCCTACAGAATCCATTCAAAGAAAATAGTTGTCAACTATGAATTTGACCTACATATGATGTTTAGCTTCATTTCTTCTTTTCCTCATTTATGTAATTGGCTTAATAATGTTAACTTCCTCCAAGATTTTTTCTTGTTTATTTTTTAAAAAAAAATATATATATATATAATTATTATTTGTAAAGAGATGGGGAAAACACTTGGCATATAGTCCAGTCTAAATTAGAATTTGTCCAATTTAAAAGTGGGAGGAATGGTAGGTATGTTATCTACTGTGCCTGCAAATGGTGTTTGCCATCTGAACATTTTAAGTAATTCATGAGAAAACTTAAGCACAGCAACACTTTCAAGGTTACACTTAATAATCACTTTGGGCAGTTTGTGGATTGTGTTAGTCCATTTTCTGCTGCTATGACATAATACCTCAAACTGCAATATGTATTTAAATATAACAAATATATTTCTCATGGTTCAGAGGCTAGAAAACCCAAGTTCAAAAGCCTGTTGTTTTAGTTAGCTTTTTTCACTGCTGTGACTAAAAGACCAGACTAGAACAATTGTAGAGGAAGAAAAATTTATTTGGGTGCTCCCTGTTTCAGAGATCTCAGTCCAAGGACAGAAGGCCATTCCTAAGGGCTCAATGTGGGGCTGAATATCATGGTGGAATAGTATGGCAAAGGGAAGTAGCTCACATTATGATCAGCAAGCAGAGAGAGAAAGAGGAACTATACTCTCTAGAATTAAAATATATAATCCATAGCCATGCCCACAATGAACCACTTCCTCTAGCCACACCCCACCTGTCAGCTCCCACTAGTTAATCCCATCAGGGATAAGTTCTCTGATTAGTTTAAGGATGTGGTTCAATCATTTATCCTCCAAACTTCCTTGCATTGTCTTACAACTGAGAATTTGGGGGATACCATATCTAATCCATAACACCTATACCTGCTAAGGACCTTCTTGTTGTGCCATACCATAGCAAAAGAACATGCAAGAAAAGATTTTGAAAGGGAAGAAGAAAGAGAGAGGGAATAATAGAAGGCTGAGTTTGTAATCAACACTTCCTAATTAGAAACTCATAAAGGCAGAGCCCTCAGCACCCAATACCTCATATCAGACCCTACCACCCTTCACTTTAACTTTAGGGACTAAATTTCCAACACAAGAACTTTGGAAGACATATTCCAACCATCAAAATGATTATCTAGTAGCAAGGAGAAGCAAAAATGCAACCCTCAGCCTCATGACTCTAGATTATATGAATAGCCTAACCAGCAACCTGCAGAATTAACAGCTAAAGTTTTGCCATATAGATAAAAGTTTCTCCATCTAAATTTCCTTCTAAATACAAATATGCATAAGACTACTGTTATTACTTATTAGTTTTTAATGTAAAAATTGTATTCTTCTATAAAATAGAGAAACCCATTATCTGTAAAATATGGATGACAGAGAAAATTATTTCAATCAAAAAGCTTCAAGTTACGTGCACACACACACACACACCACAAAGATTTCATATTCATAATTTTTTCTTTCAAAGACCCATGTGGACAAGGTCATAAGAGCGAGACACAGTATTCCAAGGTCAGTATTCCATTGTTTAGTTTCCCTGGAAAAGTTCCATGACAAACACTGTGAGAGCAATGGTTGAGTAGGAGTCAATGTGGGGACAAGAGTGCCAGACTCAGCTTTATCCCCAACACAGACCAAATTGAACTAGTGGCAGCCACAAGTTGGATAGCCTGTTTTTCTACCACTATTTTAAAACAATCTTTCAATTATAATTTTTTTTTGGTAATGAACAATGCACACAAAACTGATTTATGCTGAGAAAAAAGAATATCAACAAAAGTGATGTATTCATTAATTCATTGGAAAGTGAAGAATAAAAATTCTGGAAATAAATTGTGTGTGTGCCTTTAAGCCAATTAAAATTTCTTATAGACTTGGTTTCTTTATATGTAAAATAATTAGATTGGAATAAAATCTCAGGATACATGTCTGCTGTGAAATTCCTTGATTGTATGAGTCATCTCCTTATTTGCTTTCGAAGCAGGGCCCATAGTGGCCTTAGAATGGTCTAAAGGGTCAAGCCTCTCTTTCAAGAACAAGAGGTCACTACCATTGACATCAATGGAAATTGCCTGTGTCCTTTAAGCCTGCATTGCTTAAAGATCATGTCTTCTGAATAATTCCAAGAACAGAAGGAACAGTTTGATGTGAACAAGAGGGTAAATGCTAGTGCCATAATTCTCCAATGCTTGTCAAAAAAATTGGAGAAAGAGCTCATTGCAATCAGGGATGATTTCTGAAAAGGAATAATAAAGAGAAAAGCTGTCACCAAAAGTGGTTTTGAATAAAGGAGAAATCCAGAATAAAGAAAGAATTATTATTTTGAAATCTGACATCTTTTCTTCCCACTTGAAATTCCAGTTTATATTGACTGGCTTTGTAGTTTGCTTTGTTACATGTAGGCAGAATAATGAAAGCTATAATGTCAAGGACTAAAGAGAAGTACACATAAGACTGTCACATCATCATCACCATCAATTATATTGTTGAAAGCCTACAGAGTGTATGACATGTTGCTATGAAAAATGAGTTCTCTTCTCCCAGCGTAGCTTAAAATGTATTTCCCTGACTGTCTCAGAAGGAAGAAAACTCTCAGTCTACCTCCATTCTTCAGACTTTATCTCCTCATATAATGAGGAGTATTGTAAGAAACCTATCTCCCATCTTGAGAAATGTAAATACAGAGAAACAGATTTTTTTCCTCCTCCTAGATGGCTCTTAATTTTTGCAGTATGTAATTTTCACCCCATGATGTGTTGTGAATACAAAATTACGACCAAAATACAGAACAAAGTTAAATATCTTCCTTTTACTTATATGTGTATAGCCCTAAAACCAACTGGTAATATAAAAAATTACAGTTGCAAATCACAACTAAAGTAATAGTCAAAAATATAGTATATTGATTTGCAGAATTGGTGAAAGGAATTTTTTAAAATATATTCAGAACTTAATACAAAGTTGGATAAATACAAAGGGATATATATTTAGATATATAGTAGTTAATATGCAAGGAAAAGCAAGGAAACTACTTAAAGAGTCAAAATAAATAAATTATCTAAAAATAAAATCATTTATACTAACATCCAACTTCTTATAATACAATAAGGGAAGTCAGAAATAAGTGAAATAATTCCTTAAAAGTATTCATGGAAAATAACTGTAAACCTTCAATTGTGTATTACTGAAACTCTATTTCAAAAATGATGGTTGTTAAATTTTAAACAAACACAATCCGAATTTACCACCTACAAACTCATGGAAAATACTGTGGTCCCTAAAAGTGCCTTAATGAAATTAAAAGGATGGTTAGATATGTTAAAAAGAAAAAAAAAAGAGTAGAAAAAAAGTGATGAATGTTTCTTTTCAAGAGTCTAAACACATGTTATATAAAAATAAATAAATAAGACATTTAACTCTGAACTCCAGAAAAACTAGACATAACAAACTGGAAAATAACAGCACATAAACTAGGAAGAAGGCAAAGCATTCAGAGGTTACAAAAACAAAAACAAAACAAAACAAAACAAAAACCTCTAAGATCTTTGTATTGTTCATGAGTAATAAGATATTGATTGAGAGAGATGCCTTCTGCCTAGGATATAGACTACTGGAAATAACATCACTCCAAATCTAGCAGGAAGAAAAAACTCTGTAGCCATCTGAAGGTGGCTATTATGGGAGAATCAAGTAGATTGAAACTATGTTCCTCCAAGAAGAGATAGCCAGAGCCCTGGCTGACCTATATCAACCCACAGGGGAAAAAATGTGCCAGAAACAATACAGGCATAAGAAGAATCCAACTTTTTCTTTTCTTTTTGCATAATTACTAGAAGGTAATTATGAGATAGAACAAGACTAGAGAAAGTATGGGAGCCATTATGTGCATTTCAAGCCAGCATAAATGGAGCAGATGTTCATTTGTAAGACCTTCACCACAGATCTCCACATTGGCCATAAGAGATTCTGGATACAGAGAAGGAGGTTGGAGAAAGCTTCCTTGGAGATAAAAGCCAGCAGGGTGAATATAGAAAATAAAAATCTGAATCAAGAATGGAACAAACTCCTACCCAAATTATCACTTGAGCCGAAAAAACAAAATGTCTTCTGCTGTTGCAGCAGGGCAGCAAACCATATTGTCC
This sequence comes from Marmota marmota marmota, assembly GCF_001458135.2. NCBI lineage: Eukaryota > Metazoa > Chordata > Mammalia > Rodentia > Sciuridae > Marmota > Marmota marmota. The sequence continues at coordinate 50,059,152 of NW_026000108.1, read as the reverse complement.
CCAAGGGAATGTGAAGACAGAAGATAACAGTACTGTGAAAAAATTAGAAACTGTGAGAAAAAAATCTTTCCAAAATTAAAATGAAATAAATATGTTTTTTTAAAGAAAGCTCAACCAATCCATTTCTGGTAGAGATGCACTGCAATAAATGTTAATGTTCTTCCAGCAAAAGAAACATAATACTAAACAGAAACCTGATATTTCCTACTAAAAGAAATTTAAAAAATCTGGAAATGATAAAAACAAGTAAATCTTTTTTAATTGCCCCAAAATTAGTGTATAAAGCAAAAGTCATAAAAATTTATTGCACTATTTATAGTATATATAACAGAAAATGGATGATAATAATTACACAAAACATAGAAGGGAAGAACTAAGAGTATTAAGTGGTAAGTTTCTATATTATGCTCTATGAGGTATATATTTGAAGGTGTATTGTGTGTAATTAAAGTTCACCATTTAGCTGGGCTCAGTGCATACCTGTAATCTGAGCTACTAGAGGGGCTAAGACAATAGGATCATAATAACTTCAGGCCAACCTGGGCAAAAGACTCAGAAAGACCCTGTCTCAAAATAAAATTAAAAACGGCTGGGAAATGTAGCTCAGCTGGGGACCTCTGTTGAGTTTAATCTCCAGTATTGAAAAATGATAAATAAATAAGTAAAATCTCATAAATTAAACACTAGATAACATAAGCTAACATATACTTTAAAAACAAGTTTAATAATAAGGCAAAAACAGGGGTAAAATGAAATAATACATGGTTAAAAGTAATGTAGATTATTCTGAATTTTTATATCTGGAATGGAAGTCATTCAGATTTGTTCTTCTCCCAAGATTTCCTTAGCTAGTCTTTATCTCTGTATTTTCAAATGAATTTAAGAATAACCTTTTTATTTTTGCACACTTAAAATTTATTAGGATTATGAGTTGCAGTACATATTTGGATAATTTGAACAAAATGACAAGTTATAATGTTAAGCCTTTCAATTCAAAAACATGACATTATCTCCAAATATTTGGATTGATTATAAAATTTTCTCCATATTGATCTATATTTGTATATACAAAAATACAAAGCTTTTTATTATTCTCATTTTTAGGTAGTTCTGGTTTTAATAATATTTTGTTACATATTTTTGTGACTTTTATTTTCTCTTCGTTTATATGTGTTAGTCAGTTTGTCATCAATTTCACAAAATACCTGAACAAATCAAACTGCAGTAGAAAGGCTCATTTTGGTTCATGATTCCATAGGTTATATCTTGTGTTATTCCTATATTTGGCAATCTCAAAAGTGAGTTGAGAATTATTCTTCCAATAAGAAATATGTCCAGGACAAGCAGAAAAGGGGAAAAAAATAAGGAAAATATGTTTATATTAAACTTGGGAGTTTCATTGTCCTAAACAACCAAGTTGTGTTGATATCATTAAAATTTAAGATATTTTAAGCTCATTTTACATATTTTATATTACAAGAACTACATAATATAAACTACCAGAAGATGCATATTGTAACATCTGGAAAATATAGCTAAAACTATGAATAATTTGAGATGTGAATTGGAGCATTGCGCACAATTTTGGCCCAATGTTTAATGCATCCTTGGTGCATACTTAATTTTAGTAATGTTCTGATAAATTTCAGATGTCTTCAGGGCCACATCTAAAAGACAATCATATACATTCTTGAAATCCTGAGGTACCCATCCTATTAATCCTATGTGTAACATAGGAACAGTGCCAATGATAAGAAATGTGCTATTTTGAAGGTGTGGGCCTAGTATTTCTCAAGATGCAATCTCCTCTACCAAAGGGAAACCTATGCTTCCATCCTCATTCAGCCATTGGAGTGCAGCAGGAAAAATTCCGAATAGAAGAAGAGTTTGAGTGAAATACTCTACCCATGAAGAAGGGTTCAAGTCATTCTCTCCTTTCTCACCACCATCCCCAGAATTCATTCTAACTTCCACCAAGATCTGAATATGCTCTGAATATGCTTCTTCAGAATTAGGCTTGGAAGTCATATTTACTGAGAGAACTATGTTTCTGGCTTGGGTGGTTGGCTTTGGGAATGGGATGATACTTTGGAATGCTTTTTGTAGATTTTCTTTCAGATTCTTTCTCCATTGAAGCTGTGCAGTTAGATAATCAGGGACACCCTTTGCTCCTTTTTTTAATATTAGCTGAATAATGGAAAATGAAATTGTGAATTACAGAAAAGATAAGTCAAAGAAAATTCTCTTTATGTTCCGTTTTAAACTAGTCTCTGACTTTTAGGGACAAGAATGTTTGTCACAGCTTAATAGCAATTTATCCAAGTTCATTCCAGAATGGAATTAAATATGTGGGGCTCAAAATTCAGAAAATAACAAACAAATCATTTAACCGAAACATTTTCAATGCCAGTTATGTACTAAGATGGCTGATAGTATCTTAGATTCCCAAGTCCAAGATATGTTATGCAGATCTTTCTATTAAGCCCATAGCTGATAATTTATATTTAATTATAAAGTACTGTCATGTATTTAATATCATAAGAGAGTCAGAAAAAAAATATCCAAGGAACTCAAGGAAGAACACAACAAATAACAAAAATGTTAAAAGAAAAGTCTACTTAAAAAGATTGCTTATCAATATTGTATTAACTGCATTGAAAATTCACTAATGGATCCCTCATAGAATCCAGCTTCACATGAAAGATAACTATGTTAAAATACATTATTTATTTGTCATGATATATACACTATCACTCATTTATACTTTTGGAGCAAGTTAGAATATGCCCAACTTCTCTCCACGCCAAGAAAATAGGAGGAATGAGAGACTTGGAGGCAAGGTCAATGTCAGTACTAAAGTTATAATTTGTATCAAGTGCCTCTAGATCTCTATATTGATTAGAACTGAACTTTTCATACTGAGAACATGCATTTATAGCTCCCAATTAATTGGTACACTTTTATCCTTGTATCTGAGAAGATATTGGAAAGAAAGGATTTAGAAAAATGGTAGAAAAGGATCCTATTCGAAATGTTCAATGAAAAAAAAATCTTTCCTTTGTTTATAAGACAGAACTGTATTACCATTTATATTTCTCCAAAGTGGAACTTCTTCTAAATAGCATTGTATCATTTATTAGTAATTGTACATCTCATAGTATGAAAAAAGTACTTACAAGCACTAGGCACTCATGAAATATTTTTGAATTATGCATTGGCAAAAAGAAATAAAATGAATTAATATCATAAGAAATTATGCATTATCTGTGAAGACAATGCAATTTTTGTCGATTTTCCAGTAATTGGAATAGCTTTGCTATCCTTTTTGTTCATTTGCAGCCTTTCTCTGGTGCTTTAATTGACGAATTCAATATTCTTTTTACAGTCTGATAATGTTTACTGCTAGTTAAAACAGATAAAAATAATACATTGAAATCTGTTACTGTTCAGAAAGGTAAAGGTATTGCTTTCTCCTAATAATTACATTGTCTTATAATTCACATTCACAGAATTGTGGCCACAAAATTTTTATTGATTTATTCTGTTTAACAAAAGGCAGATGGTCACTGGAACTTTTAGTCAAATCAGTTGCCTTCCTAAATAAATGAGTCATTTCCACTAAAATGGCCATTCCATTACACAGTTAGGTATTCATAGATCTATATTTCTAACTGTACCATATCTTACAGGCAAAAAATTATAAATTTCAGGAATGAGTGGCAAACAAATACAAAAATGATGAGTAAACACATAATTTTGATATAAGGGCCATTTTCTGGGTTTTGTTTGTTGGTGTTTTTTTTTGGGGGGGGGTACCAAGATTGAACTCAGGGTCACTTGGCCACTGAGCCACACATCCCCATTCCTATTAGAGACAGGGTCTCATTGAGTTACTTAGTTCCTCATTTTTGCTGAGGCTGGCTTTGACCTCTCAATTCTCCTTCCTCAGCCTCCCGAGCCACTGGGAGGCCTGCACCACCAGGCTATTTTATTAAAATAAAATGCTATACAGAAGAAAGCTTAGTTAAGTACCTCAAAAAATAAAAGGAATTCAGTAATTATTTAATGCATAATGTACACATAAATCATAAGAATTTAATGAAATTTTTAAAAATTAAGTAAAATCCCCTTTCAGAAGACTGGAAGTACCCAAGAGAAAATTAATTATAAGGACAAATGATAGATGATACATAGGTAATCAAGGTAATCAGGCAGATAGAAGATAAATAGGTAGTCAGGTAGATAGAAGATAGATATATAGGTGATAGATCCATAGATAGATAGATAGATAGATAGATAGATAGATAGATAGATAGATAAATGTTGTAAAAATATAAGATGTGTATTTCCAAGGGTATATAGTCAGGAGTTCACTGGTTGGTTACTCATGGAGTGATTTTTATTTATTCAAAATCTATGTACTTTTTTCTGAGACTTTGATTCCTGTTTTTAAATGTTTTCTTGATGGAGATATAATAGAAAAAGAAGGCATAATATTGGACAAAAAGGGCTCATATCAGGTAAATAATTTGTACTTTTAAAATTAGAAGCTATTAGTTACATTTATGTAATACAATTACAATTTTTTTTTGGATTACTGTAAACGTGTAGGATAATGGAAAAGGAATCAAAACTAGTGAGAATGATGATGATGACAACCAGAGCTTAAGAATTGTTGCCCTTACAGAAAGCATATCATAAATTTTAGTGACTTTTCAGAGTTCCAGTTGAAAAGATTTAGATATCTGTTGAATGTGGTATGATCAGGCAACAAAAAACAACAGTCCCTTGTATTTACATACTCTCTTTTATTTTCTTAGAAGCCCTTAACATCCAAGTTGTAGCTCTTCTGTAAAAATATTGATGATCACTTAGTCCAAACAACAAATAATTTGGCATTTCTTCCTCAAAGAAATATTTTTCCTCTCCAGCATTTTTCCCACTACTGTTTTGACTACTTAAGAGAAGTTACCTTTGTGTTTTTCTATTCCAGTCTCATACATAAAACTTTCAATGATTTCATTTTAAAATGAATGTATATTACATAAGATTAGGAGGAGAAACAGTTTATGAGAGATAAAAGTATTTAATTCATAAGTGATGAATTTTTTGGAAAACTAAAATAAAGATTTCAAATAATCAGTTGGAAATAACACTGTGGATATTTGAAGAGTTTTTAGAATAAAGCTATGGATGTAGAAACTTCCAATCCAAAGATAATGACTAAATCATGAGAATTAAATGGGATAACCAAAGAAGAACACAAAAATCAACATAATAAGAGATCTTTGGTCAGAAAAACCAATACAATAAGAAGAATACATAGTAAGTTCTAGGTTCTTTTTTTTTCTTTTCTTTTTTTTTCCCTTCCTATCCTCCCTTCCTAAGTTCTTAATATGATAAATAACAATATATAAAGACTCCCCCAAAAAGAGTTGGGGGCAGGAAATCAGAACACATTAGAAGGAATAATTATCACAGATTAAGTTTTTAAAGCAATTTAAAATTGTACATTTTCGTGTACTAAATCTTAGGGACAAAGAATAAACACATTTCCTGTTTTCAAAAAGCAGTAGATTGGTGGAAGACATAAAAAAGAATGAAACAGAGTAAAATGTCACAAGTTTTACTATAGTATTGTTAAATAATTAGAGTAAAAAATTAATCTGAGTATATGGATCATGGAAATCATAACCAAAAATATGTGATCAAACTGTTTGTGTTCTATGACAAATAGCAGTCCAGGTCAAGATTCAAGTGCAAGCAGCAGAGAACTCCATGTGGGAACCACAGGAGTAAGAGAAAGAATATTTGATTAGGGACCCACAAGTGGGTCAGATTGAATGGAACATAGAGTCTAAGAGTGGGAGCTGGGTAGAGGTGAGAAAGAAAAAAATACGTGAAGCCATACTATAAACAACTCTCTATTCCCTACTAAGGAGTTTGGGCTTTGACATAACAGTATGAAGTATGAAGAAACTTTGGTAGATGTTATGCAGACAATTTACATAGTATGATCCTGACTACTATGTCATCATGAGAGTTGAAAATATTTGAGACAGAAACCATCTTTAGGAGGCTAGACATTCCCTCAAGGAATGAAATTCCAAGATGCTGAATTACAATTGTCAGCAAGTGGAAATGGTGCTTGACTGTGTAGTTGCGGAAGAGAGGGCAAATTGAAAGATTTTTGAGGATTTGTATAGCATCTCTGGCAAGTGTTAATATATCAGAACTCTAGAGCTTTGAGCAAAGATGTGATTCTTCTGCAAATAACTATTATACTTTTTTTTCAATTATTTTATTTTATTTTTTTTAATTTTTTATTGTTGGTTGTTCAAAACATTACATAGTTCTTGATATATCATATTTCACACTTTGATTCAAGTGGGTTATGAACTCCCATTTTTACCCCGTATACA
>NW_026000108.1:49927938-50049847 GCF_001458135.2 Marmota marmota marmota | reverse complement strand
GCAGGTCTGCCTGCCTTTTGGGCGCAGGCGGCGGCTCTGCTCTGCCCCTACTCCAATTGGGGTTACGTGACTACCACGCCGGCGGGCCGCTGGGCCTGATCCGGGCGCGGGCAAAGGCTCTGCTCTGCCCCACTTGGAGTAGGGGCAGAACTATTATACTTTTAAGAAACAGTTTTTGACTTGCCATTGGACCCTGACAAGAATCTAAAATTCTGCAAACTGGACTATTAATGAGCTGGGTATTATCTGTTGTAGAAAGCCATAAATATGTGATATGTAAGCAGCATACCATCATTAAAAGCAACGATGTGTACAGACAGTCCCTACTTTGCATCACTCCAATGTACACCAAGTAACAGTTAAGTTAAACACCAGTTGGTCTCCCCAGAGCACAGTTTAAGTCTAAAGTACCACAGTATATTGAATTTGAGTAATTGTGTAAAGTACAAACTTTACTGCTAACTCTTCAATCTACAAATAATTATGTAAATAATAGATGTGCATCATGATCAGTAACCAATTATGCCACTTTATTCAAAGTCTGTGGATGATTAGTTACTGTGAAAATGTTATTCAGTTCATGCTTTGACAGGAAATTAAAAAAATAAGTTGCCTCCTCGTCTGCAGTGATAAACCTATGCAACTATTGACAATAACTGATAATTAAAAGGAAACTAGCCTTCAAAGAAGAAAATTTAACAAAATAATTAAATTATATTTATTGATATGAAATTCGAATCAAACAGAATTTCAGAAAAAATAGCTGAATGTCAGACTGCTCTCATTGGATAGTCCCTGACATGTGGTCAGTGAAATTTTGGAGATTGAAGTCATAGAAAGAGGAAAGTGGGGGAAACAATGATGATATCTGTGGGGAAATCCACATTAAACAATCTCTTGGAGATGCTCCACTGCATTGAATATGAAACATAGAGTTTTGATAGCTGAGACAAACTCAGAAGTAAAGTATGACAATTTACCAAGAAAAGATGCTTATTCCATATTGTGAGTTATATGGCATATGGCATGGTGAAGAATATTTAAGGTACTGCTCAGACTTTTTAGGTGACTTTTAACAATAAATAAATATTTTCAATATTTTAATCTATTAGAGTAAAAAATATTCTAATACTCTTTAAATACTATTGCAGTGAAAGGAGTAGTATTATTAATCTAATACTCTTCAAGTACTATTTACAGTGTAACAAATACATATAATTTTCACTATCTTCTTTAGTTTCCAGCACATTTATAACCAACAATAAGAGTTTTTAATATTCTGACACAAATTTAAAGACTAAAATATAATCGATATTTTTCAAACTGAAAGAATCGGGTTTTAGAGACTTTTCAGTTCTGTATTGCTGTGAAAATATCACCAAGGACCCAAAGCCTTCAGGAATGAAAATTTTATTTTCTACCTGCTCAATTACCCAAACAGCTGAAGTGTCAGCTAAGGGCAGAGGCAACATGTTAAAAGCCATCGAAAAACAAAGAGCAACCACGGCCGATGTCAGTTCACAGAAAACACATGTATACCTTAAAAAATCACTTTTTGTACCTCCTTCCTTAATTTTATTTTCATGAATTATATATTGCTGTTGACTGTCTTTTCCAATTTGAGTTTCAAGTTACTAAGTTTGGATTCTGACTAAACTTAAGAAGGACTTCACATCAGGGCTAAATAAGCAGCCTGGAGAGTCTTTCTTTTCTCTTTGGAAGAGAGGAAGAGTTGTGTCATTTTGAATGGGAACATAGTATGATATAGTTGTTGCGTGCAATCTAAAATATGAAGAAAAACAAATGTTACAATTAGAAATGAAATGAATAGATTTTGAATTATTGTGGTATTTTGTGCATCATAAACCCCTTTGCTCTCAGGTCTGTGACCTTGGGGATTCTATAGAACTATCTTCCTCCCTTCTTCCAGATGTTCATTCTCATCTTGGACCCAGAGTAAGGGAGTTGGCCTACTATGTCTCTGAAATCATGAGCCAAAATAAACATTTCCCCTTTAAAAAAAAAAAAGAAAGAAAGAAAAGAAAAGAAAGAAAAAACTATCTTCCTGGAGTTGGAAGTAGGGTGGAGAGTAGTACTTTGCTACAAATGACTTCATTGTCCTTTATTTTTCTCCCCACACATTTTCAATCTGGGATCTACTTCCCCAACTTCTCTCAACCACTTGGATTCTTTTCTTCATGGGAAGTAGTGGGGATCACACAAACTGCATTTTTCAAGGCACAATTAGACATCTGAAGATGTAAAACTCAAAAGACAAGTGTGTATTTTTTCTGTCTTCTGTATTTTAGAGCAGGCTATGACATCTTCCAAATTTCTATTAAGGCAGCATAGCCCTGGTGCATCATTAGAACAAACTTAGAGCAAAAGCTCAACTGGGTTCCTTGGTTCAGTAAAACTATTTCTCTTTGTGCTCTTACATTATCAATCCAACTGACATTTCTTTCTCTTTTTTTTACTTCCCCAAACTTTTGAATAATTATTATTTTAACTTTTCAATAGCAAAAATGGCAATGGCTTGTTTCCTGATCAAACAGAACTGCTGATTGCTTGAATACTGGGCCTTGAGAATAACGAGAAATCAATGATTGTGATAATCTCAGTTTAACAATTGTCTAGATGGTGAATAATAGGTTTATAAGTGGTGCTGATATGTAATCAATAATCTCAATTTGTGCCAATATTTCAAGCAGAGTGAATACTTCAGTGAAAACATGGAATTTATATTTAGGTGCTCACTTTCTCAGCTTTTATTTAAACCACACTTACAGTTATTTCAGATTCTCATTATATTAAGAGAAAACTGAAAATGAATTTGAATGCTCATTATTGTAAAACAAATCTCAGTAATATATTTTTTAAAAACATGAACAAATGGTAATAGAAACATACGATATGGGCCACTGTTTCAAAATCATATGATGAAGATAAGAGATTTATAGAATTATATCAAAATGTGATATCATTTTTGATGATGGAAGATATAGGCAAATGTCATGATTAGAAACAGAGGAAAGAGAATATACAAGAGGATGAGAATTAAAATGTCAACAAAAGGGAAAAGGAAATTAATAGTAGGTTCCTAAAGGAAAAATGGATCATATGCAAAATGGATCTACCAATGGGGACAAATAAGTGTATTTAACTCAAGGAGAATTCATGAACAAAGGGACACAGAGGGAGGATGCTCTTGGAAAATAGAGATAAACTAAACAATTTACACTTAATGAATCTAATGTCCTCACAACCAACAGTTTCTACACAAAACATACTTCAATCCAATAGTTATTGAAAAGCAAGGACAGAATAAATTGAGATCACAAAAACAAGAAATTATAATATTAGAGCCTATAATCCCAGCACTGAGGAGGATGATGCAGGAGAATCACAATCTCAAACCCAGCCTGGGCAATTCATTGAGGTCCTACCTTAAAATAAAATAAAAAATAATGGGAAAGTAAATTTTTTAAAAGCTTGGGATATAGCTCAGTACTAAAGCACTTGTCTAATATGCACAAGACACAAAACAGATTGGTTCCAAACCCTGACACCACTAGCATACCCACACAACATAGCAACTGGGATTAAAATCAAATTCAACAATGATGAGGGAATAGGTTTCTATGCCCATTCAGTCAATCAGTTTATATAACCAGTCATATGTTGATAAAGAACAGGACTTATATTAACTGGAGTGTGTGTACTTATGTGGACCTACACGCAGTATTATGTGATTATATGTAATCTCTAATATCATTTAATTATTTTTCCTTAGGTTATTAGTGTTTTCAAATAGATAAGATATAAACAATAAAGCTTAACTATTGCATATATAATTTTTCAGAAGATCTTTTTAACTGATTTTTTCATATTATAAATGCACAATATTTAAAGCTATTGCATTGTGGTATGAGAGCATTAGCTTGGTAATCCACAGATCTGAAGTGTTGAGCAGGCTTATACTTATAAAGCTTTAGGTAAATCATTTTCTGTTTTAAGTTCGTATTGCTTCTACAACAACTTATTACAAACTTAATGCTTTAAACCAACACAAACTTATCACTAAACATTTCTAGAGATAAGAAGTCTGAAATGGATTTACCTGAGCTAAAATCAAGATATAAACAGTCTGAATCTCTTATATGCTCCAGTGGTAAAGCTGTTCCCTCCTATTCTCAGCTTCTCTAGCTGGCATGCATTTCTTGGCTCATAACCCCTTTCTCCATCTTCCAAGCCAGCAAAGGCCAGCAGAGCCTTTCCCACATTCTAATATTCTAATGCCTACTCTTCTGTTTCTTGTTTTCACTTCATATGTTTGGCTCAATTTACTAATCAAAAATAATCTTCCCATCTCAAGTCTTTAACTTAATCACTTCAGCAAAATTGTTTTGCCATGTGAAATAACATTTTTAGAGGTTTCAGGGGTTAGCTTTTGAACTGTGTGTGTGTGTGTGTGTGTGTGTACACACGCACGCAGCCTTGATGGTGAGAACTTTTCTATCACAATCTTTTTTACTCAGATGTAAAATAGTGTATGCCCATAAAAAGCCATTGAGAGTAAAATAATACCAAAAATAAGTATAAGAATACTTGCCTAACTCTAAATCACTTTAAATTCCTAAGTTCTTACCATTGAACCTGTGTGTGTTTGTGCACACATGCATATGTGAGTGTGAAACAGAAAGGTAGGGGAGAGAGAGAGACTGGGAAATGGGATTGAATCCAGGGGTGCTCTACCATTGATCTACATCCCCAAGCCATTTTATTTATTTGGATGCAGGGTCTTTCCGAGTTGCCCAGACTGGCCTTGAACTTGTGGTCATCATGTCTCGGCCTCATGAGTGTGATTACAAGTGTGTACCACCATACCTGACTCATTTAACTTTTCTTGCCTTTAATTTTTGGTGAACCAAATTATTACTTCTATCAATAACAAAATGAATCTGGGTGATGGTTTTCAAGATGACATAGATCATAGGCAATAGAAGCAAAAATAAAAAAGTTGCATCAATCTAAAAAGCATCTCAACAGTAATGAAACAATTAACAATTGTGAAGAGACAATCCACAAAGCAGGAAAAATATTCAAAAATTACAAATCTGATAAGGAGCTGCTATCCAAAATTTATAAAAAACACAATTCAATAGCAAGAAAACAGCCCAAGTTAAAATTAGAGAAAGGAAATAAATAGACATTTCTCAAAACACAACATAAAAATGGCCAAAAACTACATGAAAAAAATACTCAATATCACTAATCACTAGGAAAATTGAAACCATAGCAAGATATCATCTCACATCTGGTTAAGATTTCTCATAAGATGAATCTACTGATGGCCTGACTCCCTTAGTTTTTGTTTTTTTGAGAAAGTCTTTATCTCCCCTTTATTTTTTTATAGGACAGGTTTCCTAGGGATAGTATTCTTTGTTGGGCACCTTTCTTTTTTCTTTCTTTCTCTCTTTCTTTCTTTTTTCTTTCTTTCTTTCAGTACTTTGAATATAGTCCACTCCCTTCTGGCCTACAATATATCAGCTGAAAAATCTCCTGGCAGTTTCACAGTGCCTTCTTTGTATGCAATAAATCACTTTTCCTATGCTTCTTTGTAAATACTCATTTATAATTTTGAAAATTTTATTATAACATGTTTTAGTATGAGTTTTTTTTAGATTTTTCCTATTTGGTATCCTTTGGACATTGTAGAGATGAATTTTCGTTTTCTTTCCAAGGCTTGGTAACTTTTCAACTATTATTTCTTTCAACAAGTTTTTGTGCCTTTTTCTCATTCTTCTACTTTTGTTGTTTTGATAATTCCTTCTTCCTTGGATGGTATAGTATAAATATCTTATACTGTTTCAGTAGTTTTCATTTGTTTTATCCTAAATTGGATTATTTTGCAGTGCCTTGGCTTGAGTTCACTGATTCTTCCTAATGTTTGATCTACTTTGTTTTTGAACCACTCTACTGACTTTTTCAGTTCAATTATTATATTCTTTGGCTCTGTGATTTCTGTTTGGTTCATATTTTTAAATATTTCTCTTTGTTGAAATTTTCAGAGTATTCACTCATTGCTTCTAATAGCGAGTACCTTCCTGACTGTTGTTTTCAATTTCTTCCTTGGTAAATCTCATTTCTCCTTTTCATTAGAGCCAGTTTCTAGAGACTTATTTATCTGTTCTTTCATTGTAACTTATTTCTGTTTCTTTGATTCCCTTGATTCTCTGTGTTTGTTTTTGCAAATTAGATGAGAAAACCACCTCTCCCAGTGTTGTCAGACTGGCCTCATTAAGGACATATAACTCTTATGTGTGCTATTCCAAATAGCTGCCCTTGTTCTTAGTAGCCTCAGGAGATTAGAATATGCCAAGTTCTCAAGGCAGGAAAGATGGAAACCAACTCCTGGAGATATAGCTGGAAAAGTAATATCTATATTATATATAATAAACATATATATGTGTATTATGTATATCTGTACATATATGTTATATACCTAATACATATATAATATAGATATATATTATATATGTATTTCAGTTGCTTCTATCCTTAGAGAAAAGCTAAGAGACACAGTTTATCTCCCATTCATTTTCTACTAAATCAGGAAGAGGATTTGTGGAAAATTTTACAAGCTCATTCAGGTTGCACACTCTGAGCTTGGGTGTGGAAGGGAAAAATAGGTGCTGAAAGTACACCCATTTAAGAACAATGCCTTTGTCTCTGTGGTCTAGAGACACTCAGTAATATAGAGCCTAATCAAATCTCAGAGCTAAATGATGTAGGAACAATGCCCTTAAATGGGAGCTTCAAAAGTTGAGGTGCTCAATGTATGTACAATTTCTGGGGAAAATCAACAGACCTGGATTTATTGCTTGAACAAACTTGGGAATGTCTGAGAAGTAACCACACTACCATTCATGTTCATGGAGGTCAGTTGTTTCTCTGCCTCCTCAGCTAGCTCTCAGATGCAGATAATCCATAAGTCCAAACCTCAGGTAACAGTTGAAAAGTGTACAAACATAAATGTTCCTAGAAGGAACTGTAGTAGGTGCAAAGTCAGAATTAGACTGGCTTCATAGGTTTCATGGCCTTATTCTTAAGAGCCTTCTTATTGTTACATGAATAGTAGGGTTAAAGAAGACCACACAATATCCAATCTTAATTTTGATTTATGATTCTTATAAGAGAGCTCTATTACTTTGTCTTGACAGCTAAGTGAAGAGGGAATAGAATTTAAGCATTGCTTTTTTGCACACTATTAGTAGACCAAAGAATAGAATTTGACTGTGAAGCCTCTGATCTTCCTCAATTGTCTAAATGACTTCAGAATAAACTAAGCATTCATTGACTCACTGGAAGAGATCGATAGCAACTGTACAGTGGAGATTAAACCATTCAACAACCCATGCTACATCAATATCTACAGAAAGAGTTAGACAATGCTGTACACTGTCTCAGAACTGTTTTGTCCTGATCCCAGGACTGTTCTTTAACCAGATCAGTTGGGAATATACAGTCAGAAGACGTACACCATCTCTATCAGCAGAGAACCTCATGCCATTTGTATGATTAGAAAAATAAGTAGCAGTGCTAAAATATAAATCTCATAAAATTGGATCAAAAATATAATTAAAATAGATGTTTTTACTGGGTAGATTTATATAATTGAACATGTGTGCTTAACATATTGTAGAAATATAATTAAGAAAAAAAATTATTTAAATCCACAGGTTTAAGAAAAATACAAAATGAGATGTCAATGGATGAATACTACCAATAACATTTTTAAAAGTAAAGCAGCAAATCATCAGTGAAAGACTCAGTAAAGCAGAAAGTTTTATCCAATGTGTGAGTTTGGGAGTGGTGGGAATCTTGAAAAGGTTCAAGCTACTGAATCCCAGGTGCTCAAAGCAATTATAGTCACCATCTTCTTAAAATGGGATGGAGAGATTGGGCCTAGGAAGACATTAGGTTAAATGTCTTAACAATAAGAGGTTGGACACTACCATCCTCTTTCCTCCATACATCAAGAGGTAATCACTTCATCTTTACCCTAACTTAAAACAGACAAATTAGAAGGTTTGTTGATAAATCAGTAAACATAAGTTAAGCACTAAAATAACAATAGAGAAAAATGAAAATGTGTATAGTTAAAATAAGACCTTTTAATTTTTTTGTTCACCAGGCTCCATGAGTATTATTAATATGCTGATATACCTACAGGCAGAAAGTAGAAAAATTATTTCATTAGGGAAACCAATTAGCTTAGAAAAAATATCTACAAACAAGTTAAAAGGAGAAGAGACCTCAATGAAATGGTAAGAGTCCTAGCCATTAGGTGTTGAGAGCCACAGCCGAAGGGGCCCCAGCAAACTTCCAGCTGCCAGCTGATGATTGGCTCACAGCGGCCCCAGCAAACTTCTAGCTGCCAACTGATTGGCTCCTCTGCTGTGATGCTCATTGGGCTGTTTCCCTGCCCTTTCAGACCACAGAGCTGCTCATTGGGGGACTTTTTTTGGCTCTGCCCATGCGACCCAGCCAATTGGCCTCAAGAGCAGGAGGAGTGGGGGAGGTTGAGAGGCTTGTGGGAAGCCAGTGGTGGCAGTTGGGCTCTGAGGGAATTCCTGAAGAGCTCATGTGGTCTGGCCTGTGTGCTCTAAAAATAAAATTCGTTTCTGCTTGGCAAGTGGCGCGTGAATTGTGCCCAGCCAGACTGCGGCAATTAGGTATGGTGTAAATATTGCAAATTTATTGTGTCTATATTGTATGCAAAACTTATTAAGAAAATTCCCCAATAAGAAAGTGAAAGAACAGAATTTATTTTTTAAGTAAAAACAAGACTACACAGGTAACAAAAATATAGTTTAATATTTGTGTGTACATTCAAACATATTCTTAAGCAGATCACCAGTATATATTTGTATATAATCACATTAATATGTCATATTTACAATATAAACTCTATATCAGAGCATGTACAGTTCTATGCATATAGGTGGCCTTCCAGATTCTAAGGAATGAATCAGCATTTGTCAAAACATTTTGTAACTATATTATTCTAGATTTTACTTTTCAAACCTTTGTAGGTATCTTGTTCCAGATTTTACTTTTCATCTTTTAGTTTTGACTATTGTCTGTGCCAAGTATTAGAAACAACCTTAGGCACTTGAAGTAAACAGCCTTTTTTTTTTTTTTGTCATATATTCCTGGGTAGAACATGTTTGTTCTGGAGGAGTTCGAAATCAAGTCAGATAAGGACATCTTTGTGAATGGGGTTTTCCAGTGAACCACCAGACACATTCTCTATGAATGTGTTTTTAAAGGACCTCTGACTTCATTCTGCTTCGCTGGTTACCAGGCTGTTGATTTCACCTTGATTGTGGGATGTTGGTTTTCAAGGCTTTCAAGGAAGAAAAAGAAGTAGGACAAGTTACAATGCTGTAAAAGTCACTGTTCTTACTGAGATTCAACTGTTTTTGTTTAATGTTTGCATTAATGTTTCCCAGATTGCTGGAAAAAAAGATAATTTAGGTTCCTGAAAATTTTGATTGTATTGATTTTTTAATGGTATTTTGTTGCTTTAATGAAGGATAAAGTTTTGGAGGCCCTTATTATTACACTATATATTCACAACATTGATGACCTCTCTCTCTCTCTCTCTCTCTATATATATATATATATATATATATATATATATATAGTTATATATGAAAGTTAATGATTATATATGTTATATATGAAAGTTAATGATTATATATGAAAGTTAATGATTATATCAATCATCACTATGTGTTTTAATATTAATGATTTTCAAAAGCACCAAGATAAGACTGGCATATATTATATCATCTCAACATAGAAAACATATACTTCGAAATCTAAAGATCCTTTGGAAGAGACAGAGAGTACAGATCTAGAGTTGTGCTATTTCACAATGATATAGCATACAAATGAAAAAAAAGATGAAATATTAAATTGTTTAAATGTTAAAATTCTTTAGCAACTGAAAAGTTGTGTAACTGAAAGAATTAAATACAGTTGAATTTCAAATAATCAAAACAAATTTGTTCACTTTTATGAGTGTGAAGAGTCAATGTTTGAAAGACAATGGAATAAAACAAAGCTGTTATATAACTGTGGTCTTGGCAAGTAAGTTAGTTTGTGGGCAGTAATTGATTATCACATAAATTAAGAAGATAAACCAAAGGACAAGGAGATTATATATATATATATCTCAACTATTAATGAGGAGAACAGTTTCTTGATTAGAATTGAATATTTTCCAGAGGGAAGATGGACTGAATGAATAGATTCTACAGATTATTTTAGTCAGTTTTAATAAATCACATATAACAAAAGTACTTGTTGAGAATTGACTATGCATTAATACTATAGTGTGATTTTATAAATATGGCCCATGTGATCCTGGGAAAAAACACAAGTATTTATGTACGCATGTATTTGTGATATATATGTTATATGCATTTATCTTACATTTTTCCCTGTATTTATTATGATTAGTACAAATTAGTTACACAAAATAGTGGATTTCATTGTAACAATATCATATATGCACATCATATACATTGCTAGTACCCATACTCCATTTTATGGTGCTTCAGTTTCTTTGGACTTTTTATAAATGTGCCCTCCATATACAAACCAACTAATCCAGAGCCTTTCCTCTGTTCTCCCACCTCCTGGAATATTGTTCCCTTACCCTAATCCTTCTAGGGTCATGTATTAGACAAATATTAAGAGAAACTGTGTGTCAGAGACTATTAAACTTATTCTGACTAGCCAGTCCTGACCTGTTGATGGCTAATTCCTCCCTACAGAAACCCTGATAAAGATTCTTGCAGCCTCTTCTTCATTCTGCCAAATGACTGGCCACCAGGTTTCCCTATAAGGTACCGTGTAGGGTGAAATGTCTACTGTCTCTAGAGAACTGTCCATATCATTCTGAATTCACAACTGTAATTTCTGTGTCTGCATATTTTGCCATACTGATTTTAAAAAATTCTGGATATTCTTAAAATAAATTATATACATTTATATGTATGTATGTTTCTTACACATAATTATTAATATATACATTAGATTATATGATATTATATACATAATTAGTCATGTGAATGATCTGTATATAATACTACAGGTCAATAAATAAGAAATCAAAGTTGATTTCTTTAGCTTAAGGTACATCATCTGTTCATTTGGAATATCCAGATTGCTTTGCAGCTGTCCTAGTGTTTGCATCAGGTATGTTTGTCCAATGAAAAACTCATGAATGTGCTTTCTCAAAAATATTGTTTAAATGTAATGCTACTGATCTGCTCTTCCTCATGCAAAAGCTTAAAGTAGGATGGTGGATAATACACAACTTTTCTTATATAATTCACTTATTTATATTTTAAAAGAAAGTATGTGAAATCACCTTGCTATAAGATCTAAGAAATGAAAGAGATGACTGTGACATAATCCCTGCCCCTGAGGATGTCATCAGAATTCGAGGCAAGAATGTAACTTATCAAGTACAACATGGTAATTACTACAAGGGAGATATGATATGCTGGGAAGAATCAGATCATTTGTAACTGGGAGGAATCAGGAGAGGTGACAAGTAGAAAACAAGATTTGAACTCAACATTGAGTAGCGAGTTAAACCTTGACAGACAGACCAATAGAAATAAGAGCATTCTAACAGAGGCAGTAATATGGCCAAAAATAAGGAGAAAATGTGGACACAGGTTAGTTATGGTACTGGCTGACAAGTACATGAGTCAATTTTAAAAGAGTTTTATTTTGAAGATAATTTTTTAAGCATTTGTGAGGGGCAAATGAAAGAAGTATTTGAATGCCACAGCAAGCAGTTTAAAATTTTTTAAATTATTTTGATGTTACTACTGTTTAAAAGATGATCAAATTCACCCTACTTAATTGTTGGGCTAGAAATTTGTCACAGCTTGACAGCAGTTCTTCAGTTCTTTACCTTGTCCTTGAACCCTCATGACCTTTGCTGTGTCATTTTACAGTGTGTTGCATGTTGGATTCCTTGGGAAAGAATCTTTGAGGTAGAGGTTAGGGCAGGAAGTGAATTAGGGAATGTTCAACCTTTATGGAATGTAATGAAAGGAAGGAGAATTAGCAAAATTAGCCGAGTAACAATGTGATAGGTAACTTATCCTTCACTCCTAAAGAGGAATTTAAATAGTACTTAACAGCATGAACCACACAGTGCTCTCTATTCTGATTCTGGACACAGCCATGTGATATGATTTGAACAAATAATGTTATCTGCATGTACAAATATGGCATAATGGATCCTACTATTATGCATAATTATGCACCCCAAAAATCTATAAAACAATAAATAAATACATGTGACAAAAAATAGAATTTTGAAAACTTCTTGAGTGATTATTCTTGTCCTCTTCTTTCTCCTTTTCTGTGATTAATGTGAGAACACCTCTGGGGTTGCTTGTTAAAGACAAGTGCAGCAGATTTAAGTGTCTCAAGCCATCCAGATGACAGCATCTAATATCAGAATGAGGAAAATGCAGAAGGGCTTAGGCAGCCAGGATAAGATGTTGAGTGGGGTGGTCCGGGACAAGGCAAGCCCAAAGGAAAGAGTCTTCTAATGAGGTCAGCCTCCTGCTTGAGGAAAGTTCTTGTGGACACAAGAGGGGGACCCAATCCGACAGATACTTCTGTACTCGTGCTCCTATGTGGGGTATCCAATAGAAAAAACAAATAAAAGAGACGAATGGAGAGAAGGGGCACCAATTATTAACAGTGAGAAGAACGTAGACAGGGCAGGAGATAGGGAAATGAGAAAATACCAGAGATTATAAAAAGAACACACTAAAACTCCTCCACTGGATTTCCAGCTCTGGGCCCTCTTCTTTTTGGAGAAGACTGTCTCTGTAGCTTTTGCAATGAATCTGCTTCTTGCTTGCTATGTCTGTGTTCTGTCCTTCAATTCTTTGCTGAACTGAGACAAATAACCCAGCACCCCTAGACAGTAACATTGAGAGAATCCTATACCCAATGTCCAGCCCTCAGGCATGGATGAGCCAAGATTTTCACAGTACCTGCATGACCCTGTAGATAACTGCATGTGTATTATTTTGTGTCCTTGAGACTTTATGGTTTGTTCTTATTGTATTATGTGATAAGTAAAGTAGAAAATATTATGGCAAAAATTTCACACTTCAAAACATATTTTGTTGTTAAGATTTCTCTACAGGATAATTTTCTGCATTGCATGCCATTTCAAAGGGTCTCCTTCAGAAATAATATAACTCAATAATGGTTCTGTGTATTTTGGCAATTGTAGATGGAGACAAAAAGTATTATACTTATTCAACCAGGAGGGGTGCACCGCTGCATGGCTATTCTTTATTTCTTCCTTTATAATGCTCTAGGAATATATAAAATCATCAGGCAGCCAAATATAAAGGATAGCATGTAGGTAAAGTGAAAGAAAATAATACCATAAAGAAAAATCTAAAATTGTAGAAATGTTATTCCCCCTTTTTCGTATATCCTCAGCCCTACTGATTGATTTCTGAGATAGTATCTCATAAATTTGCTTAGGGTCTCTCTAAGTTGTTGAAACTGGCCTAGATCTTGTGCTCCTCCTGCCCCGGGCTCCTGAGTTGCTGGGATTACAGGCATGCACCATTGTGCCTGGCTTAAATATTATTTCTTATGACTCTTACATCTTGTCTTGATGAGGAAATAGTAAGTTTATTCCATTAGTTCTGAGGTCGACAGTTTATACTTCACTTTAGATATCCCTGAATTTTCTTAAACAACTAGATTTAGAATTGCTTGTTAACTATTAAGTAGAAAAAGTAGTATTATTTCAGTGTTTACTCTTTTAATTAGGTTTATTTATTCTAGTATGGTAAACTACATAAGACAACTTGGAAAAGTATCATAATTTGTAAAGAAATCAGTATCAGTAAGTTGGTTTCAAGCACCATGTTTCACCATTAAATATATACTAAATTAAAGAAAACTAAATCAAGACTAAAGTGTTTATTATCCTTTTTCTTTGTATGGTGAATAATTTTTTATTATAGCTATATTACCTGTTTTCTTTTTAATGTTCATTAAAAGAAGGATGATTTAATTTTTCTTATTAATTTCAATGCAGCAGTCGAGGGGATACAGTGATCATGTGACTTGTTTACCTATGAGTTCTTTTACAGAAATTGAAATTACATAACAATAATCTTGTTAATGCTTCATTTTAATGATTTTGACAATCTAAATTTAAATCAGCCTACAGGTGCATAAATAAGATATTATTATTTAATATCTCAAGATATTATTTCTAAAATAGAAAGCAACTTATTATAGAAATATCATTCCCAAATAGAATGATGAAGACTCCTTTACAGAGTTCTCCTAGAGCTATCTTATTTAGAACTAGCTCCTTCAACTTTACATTAGTGGATACAATTTCCTAAAAATAACCATATGCTTGTAAACCTCAGGCATCAGTATTAAGATACAGCAGAAAGCCAAATTTTTTTTAACCAAAAGATTCCATCTAACTTAAATTCTTTTAAGTTTAAAACGGTCTAAAATTGTAAACTATTTTTTTGGAAACTTTTGATGCTAATGATGTTGGTAATGATGATGACAGTCATGATCTTTTAGCATACTTCTTAATATAATTGACAATTAGACCAAATGAGAAGCTCTCATTGCCCCATGCAAGAAAAAGAAATAGGCTGTTGCTATAATTTCTTTAAAAAAAAAAAAGGACAATTGATCAGTCACATAATAGTGTCAAAGGTACTACTTTTTAAAATCCATTTATTTAAAAACGCTGAATACTCTAGTATTTCCTAAAAAGTAGTGTTTGTAGTGTTTATAAATTGTTTATAGTGTAAAACCAGCTAAAATATTGGTTTTGTGGCCTGATTTTGACATTTACTAAGCACATTTATATTTGATAAGCAATTTTTCTCTCTTTGCATAATAAAAAAGCCTATTCTCAATAATTACAGTCAAAATTAATGACTTGTAAAGTATTTTTGAAATAGAAAAATATAATAAATACATATGAACATACAGGACTGTGTGTGTGTGTGTGTGTGTGTGTGTGTGTGTAACTTTTCCTTTGGTAATATTAAGGATATTATGAAAATAACCATGCTTTTGTGATCTGAAAACCTTCATCTCAGGGTTAAGTATTGATTATATACAGCTCTATGTTTAGGTAATTCCTAAAATAAGTAGGCAATTGAAGAGATTCACACTTTGTGACATAATGTTCCATGTTATCAGCACCTTCTTTCCTCTCTAGCCTTGTGTTTAAGCCAATCTAAGCTCCAGTCAGGTCCTTGAGCCCATTATGCCAATTGCAATCCCTAGCCTTTCACATGCTATGCATATAAGGGTATTTTCAACCCTTGGGTCCTAGTTTGAGATATTATTTTGCAGACACTCCTTCTTATACCTTGTTCTAAATAATATCTTCTACTGCTGCATATTGTTCTAATTCACAGAATCATTGTTCTTCCCTGATTGCACTTTTCATAATTCACATTTCTTTACTATATTTTTTATGACTTGTCTCTTACATTGGATTCATAAATTTATTGCTGTAAAACCAGTCACAAATATATTACAAAGTGCATAATAGATGCTCATTAAATATTTGAACAAAGAATGAAAACAGGAAGAGTATAGAGAATGAATAAATGAAGGGAATGAACAAAGATAAAAATTAGACAGAAATTTTTCCAAATTCAACATTAAATCAAACAACTGCTGCATTTTCAAATCTTTTCTTTTCCAGAAAGTAATTCATTGAAATTTGAAGTGTTAAAGAAAATGATGCATGCCAATATAAGGCATTTTTTTAAAAGTTAAAATGAAGAGATATAAATAACAAACTGATCTCAGAACCATGGTGCTTTGACAATCATCCTTTTGGAAAGCCTGTTATAAAATCCCCTAATAGTGTAGTTTTCGCCTAGTCAAGCTCATCTATTTGAATATATCTACTCAATTATTTAACTACATGGAAATCACCAATTTACTCCCAACTCATTAATCCTGACATTTTGTGATGGTAAGTCATTCTACTCATGTCCTTCTATATCTGTTTGATCAGTTTGAATTCATTGATCCATAATTATAAACACTTTTTTCACTGCATACAACTCTATTTACTTGGTGCTTATCCTCTGTAGCTGAATGCTGTTGGTGAAGGACCCACAACTCTATTGATAATTCTCTTTCTAACGGATGCATGGAATTTGTAGCCATGCATCTTCAAATAGTGCTCAGTAATACTCCAATACTTTCCCAGTCTGATTGCTTTCCCTTAAGACAAAACTCATAAGCATGAGGTATAAATGCACAAAGACACACTGGAATCAATGTGGTTTCTTATTTTCTCTGTCTTTGGTGACAAAGATAAACTGCAGAACCTGGAATTTCTTGTCACAGATCTAAGTATGTACATCTGGCCAGATACACAGAAGAAGAATCTGGAGAAAAGTAGAGCAATTGCAGGCCCAGCTGCTGTTTCACACCAAGCAGGTGAGCAAGCAGAAACTAACATGTGTGAACTACAAAATGACAGCTGATTCTCTTCTGCCTTTCAAATCTTTCAAGAATCTCTCTTGATGTTAACTCTAATAGAAACATCCAATAAAGAAAATCCTGGGGGAAAAAAATCATTTCCCAGAAATTCTGGAAAGTTAGGTTGACACACTGTAAAGTCATCACAATTCCAATCCAAATTCCACACTCAACAATAATATGCCAACTAAGCTATTTGCCAGCACTACTGTGAAGCCAGTTTCTGTTCTGATTTCACAAGATCTCTTGTAAGGTTTTTTATATGGTTATTGATTTAAGTAATTAATTACAATTGGAAAGTGGGAAGAAGTCTGGTAGTTATATTTCTGCACAATACAAACAAAATCCCTTCTTATGGAAGGAGAAATGACTTCCAGAAAGAACTTTTTACCAAACAGATCCAGAAATCATAATTATAAGAGAAGATGAATCAAGAAGCAATAAAGACCTTATATCATCTTCCCAGAAATACCCCAGGATGATGCATAAGCAGATTCTAGAAACCCAAGACAATTAATATATCATACTTCTTTGCTGAAATTTAAATACTTGTATAGTCCTGAGAACAATTCCTCATACACATGCTTGTTTCTAAAGCCAGAGTCACATGACTTTCTTAAAGTCAGTACTGAAAGAAATTGAGACTGAAATTGCTATTCAGATGTTGCTAGACGTTGGCATAAAGTTATTTGTCAAAAGTCTCTTAGATAATATTTCAAAATGATCAAAAAAACAAAGAGAGGAAGAAAGTTAATTTGTTCAAAAGGTCTAGGCAATGAAATTATTATTCCAAAGAGTTAGGTTTTAAATGAAGGCAATGAAAAGCTAACAACTTGTCAATCAAATAATTCTTAATTAAGAGTATACCACCCTCATTATTTTTTTGTATCTCTTTACTCCATATTCTTGTATATTATTTAAATTGTAGAAGCACATATTATTTGGACATTTAAAAATGCTAATTCATTTTATTCCTAGAACCACAAGGAAGTAACAAAAATAAAAGTGTGTGTGTGTGTGTGTGTGTGTGTGTGTGTGTGTGTGAAGGCTTCTCTAGCTTGTATCTCCAAACTTTTCCAAATTCTTCCTACAAGTTTCAAAGACTTTTGAAGCACATGATCAGGTTTTATCAGAACAAAGACTACACTCTCAGTGCCAATTTCTATGTTAGCTTTTCACTGCTGAGACCCAAATACCTGACAGGAAAAACTTTAAGGAGAAAGTATTTATGTTACATCATGGTTTCAGAATTCTCCTTTTTCTTGGCTGAGTCCATTGCTCTGAGCCTGAGGTGAGGCAGAAAATTATAATAAAAGTGTGTGCTGGCTCATAGCATTGAGGAATCAAAAAAAAAAAAAAGAACAGAATCAAGGACATGATATAATCCTGAAAGGCCCCTCCCTTCTCAGTGACCTTCTTCCTCCAGCTATGTATTTGCCTGTAGCTACCAGTAAGTAGTCCATTTAAGTCATTATTCTATTAAATGTTTGATCAGATGGAGTAAGCCCCTTATGTAGTTATAGCCGCAACCACTACCTAAAATCCCCACCACGAAAACTTGATGCATTAGAGACCATATTTTCAAAACAAGAGATTTGTGGGGACATTTCTATGTTGAAACCTAACACACAATTCTTTGAGAAAGATCTTGATCTGTGTTTTCCAGTTTGGTAAGATTTCTTTGGTATTTACAGAATAATATTCTAACTAACCAAAAGTGCATCCATCTGTGACTCTGAGAAAAAAAAATCAGCCCCCTTAAATGTGTTTGTTGGGACTGAACTCCCAGAGCCAAATTAACTCCAAGTCTAATAGGTAGCCAACTGGAACTTTCTCTCAGTTACTCCCAACTTTCTCACTATCACATGTAAGCCCCTTCATGAAAAAGACAGGAAAAATACCACTATGACGTGGAGTGCATATCTGAATGAGCTGGTGCTGAAAAATAATTGTGTCTATATATCTAGAGGGCACCTGTAGTCAGCAGTTTGAGGTCATCCTTAGAATTCACACCACAGCAGCTTTCAGTAACACACATTTATTATCTCACAGTTTTCTTGGGCTGGATTCCAGGTGCAGCTTAGATGAGTCCTTTGCTTAGGATCTCTGAGGGCTGCAATCAATCAAGATACTGGCCAGGCGCCATTCCTTTCTGAATTTCAAGTTCTTCTTTCCAGTTTATGTGTTTGTTTGCAAAATTCAGCTTCTTTTGACTTTTGGCCCAAAGTCTCTGTTTTCTGCTGGATGTTAGGCATAGGTCACTTCAGCTTCTGAAAGCCAGGTGCAGCTCCTAACCCTCTGACAGACCTGTGCACAGTGTTGTAACTTAATCTCTCACTGTAATAAGCACTTACATAACTTGTATAATCTTCACAAAACTTAATAATGTATTATCACAGTGTTTCATAAAATATCCTGCATTACTGAGCCCACATTCAAATATAGACCTTTCTTTCTTTTGGGTCCAATTCTAAAAATTTTCTCTGATTCGCTGTGACATAATAGAAAACACATACTTGGTTTCTGAACCCAGTTCCTGACATATAGTTCTGAAACCCTTGTAATTTTCCAGGAAGTTGGAGCATTTGTTGTTGTTTTTGTTGTTCCAGTCAAGCAATGGCTTGATAACTTCAGAATGGGAATTTGCCACCAGAAAGATCAAGCTATGATAAAAAGTTTGGGTCTTTCAGCCCATTCCTCAATTCTCTGGAAAAGAGATTGAGTTAAAAATTAATCATGCCTACATTATAAAACCTCCATAAACATCTTTTTTTTAAAGAGAGAGAGAGAGAATTTTAATATTTATTTTTCAGTTTTCGGCGGACACAACAACTTTGTATGTGGTGCTGAGGATCGAACCAGGACCGCACACATTCCAGGCGGACGCGTTACTGCTTGAGCCACATCCTCAGCCCCATAAACATCTCTTAACATGGGTTTCAGAGAGTTTCTAAGTTGTTGAACACTTCCATGTGCCAGAAGGGTCAAGTAACTCAACTCCACAGGGACAGAGTTTCTGCATTAGGGACCCCTCTGGAACTTGCCTACGTATAATTTCATCTGGCTATTTATCTATATCTTTATAATATCCTATGTAATATACTAATAAATATAAATATTCTCCTGCGTTCTGTGAGCTATCATTGCTCACAAATTACCAAACCTGTGAAGGGGATCATAGGAAACATCAATTTGTAACCAAGTCAGACAAAAATGTGGGTAACTCCATGACCTACTATTTGCTATTGACATCTAAAGGAAAGGTCAGTTTTGTGGAGCTGGATCCTTTACCTGTGGTGTCTGTAAACTCCACAGTATCATAACTAAATGGTAGGACACCCAGTTGATGTTCCAAGAGTTGGAGAATTAGTTGGTTTTGGAAAAATTACACACATTTGTCATCAGAAGTGAGGTTTCATGTGGGAATAAATAAAAAGCAGTGTGTTTCTCCTTTTGATTCACATAAATATGCATGAGAAAATATAGAGACATTTCTTTAGCTAAGAACTCATAAATACTGTTTGATCCATGAATCCCTTAGATCCTCTGATATCATATGACAACTACAGAAAGTCAATATAATTAAAGAACAGGCTTCAGTGAGATTTAGACTTCATAATATCTATGTTATTTCATTAATAAGAAGGTATGCTCATAGCATATGTGATAAATAATCACATAAAAGCAGGTAAAACTCACAAAGAACACATTACCCAGATTGCAATATGTACATTTCCACTGAAATAAAGGTATTACTCATTTAAATTTTCCTCCCTGAATATCTCCTTAGAAATCCAAGTCATACCAAGAACTAATTATTGTTTTTGTGTTCCCTTAATATGTTGTATATTTTACCTTCAATTATGTAGCCATTTTACTATGCTATAATGCCAAATAAATAATTGGAGCCCATTACAATCAATCTCAGAATGGAATGAATTGTAGGAATCATCTCATCTAAGTCTTTCATCTAATAAAAGAGAGGGAGAGTGTGAATGATAGAGTAACTTGATAAATATTGCTAATGGTGAAAAGGAAATAAGTAGTACACTGTGTGAGGGAGCAGTAGTCCTTGGTTAAATGCAATGACTTTGGGATTGGAAAGATATAAGTTCAAATCGCAGGTCCAACCTTGTTCATTTGTGCAACTTTGAACAGATAACTTCTCATTTCCCTCAGATTCCTGTCTCACTGGGTGAGTGTTTTTTTTTTTTTTTTTTTTCCACTAGCTTCCTCTCTACTAAACTCCAAGAACCCACATTCAGGCCACTTCTCCCTTTGGGTATTCTTGCACTCTTGTGCACGGTGACAGAACTCACTGTGCTTTTCCATCCATATTGATTTCCTTTAACCATGCTCACCCATTTGATTTGGTCACTTACCTAACCTATCTGAGGGTTCCATCTGTTTTTCCACTTAAACTCTGTTGTACACACTTCAAATCTGAAAGGTATTATCTTAGATACCATGAGATCATTTTTTATCAGGATACTCTAGGATTCTACATTTTAGTGGGTCAGATAAAATGAAACTATAACTAGGAACAGCTATTTTTATTACTTCTCCACAGTTAACAACATATATGGAGCACCAGGTGACTAAATGGGAAATACTGGGAACAAGAATATGGGTTATTTACCTTTATCTCTACACAATGCTTTGTACTTCTAAAAAAAGTTCTGAAGCAACGTTAATTGTGTTGACATATACCACTACAAACTAGGCATGCCACGTCTATCCCTTCTCAGGACCTGCCATTATATGTCTTCAATGCCATTAAAGAGAATACCATTCTCTTCCTCATGCCAAAAGGATACGTTGTAGCCGCCTTTAATAATATTCTCTTTTTTATTACAATAATCATTTACTAGTTTTAAAATGATTAATAAACAATTCCTATTTGCTAGGAAACACTCTTTTGTTGGATATAAGTAAAGACAAAACATAGGAGCAATATCATCATAGAAAAGGAAGCAACATGAGCAAGAAGATTTTTTATTGCTATATTTCTAAAAAGGGAAAAATAGTGATGAAAAAGAGAAAATTGTAATGATTACCATAAAGGACTTTTTCTAACATTGCTTTGATAGAGAACAAGGTGGTGATGCTGTGGAGCTAATGTTTGTGCCCTGCCAAATATCATATGTTAAAATCTTAACACCTAATACGATGACACTAGGAGGTGGGGGCTTGTGGAGTTAATTACATTTAGATGAGCTTGAGAGGGTGAAGCCAATGCCTTTACTAAGAAGAGGAAGAGAGAGAACTTTCTGTCTCTACTAGGTGCACACAATGAGGAAAGGCCACGCGAGCATGCAGCAAGAATGTAGCTGTCGGGGTGGGCTGTAGATCAGTGTACTGGGTTTGATCCTTAGCACAACATAAAAATAAAAAATATAAAATAAAGGCATGCTTTCCATCTACAACTACAAAAAAAAATTGGCTATCTGCAAGCCAGCAAGCAGGCCCTCTTCAAGAACCACTTCTGTGGGCACCTTGATCTTGGAGTAAAAACCCAGCAGCATACAGCATAAGAAATAAATATGTATTGTTTAAGCTGCCCAGTCTAGATTCTGGTTTGCTTTTGTTTTCATTTTTGTTTTGTCTCATAGCAGGCCACACTGACCAAGGTACTTAAGTAAAATCATCAGGGAAGACGACTCTAAAGAGGTTAACATTTGAACTAAAAACTAAAGGTTGAGCTGGAGCCTACCATGCAACAAAGCAACAAATGACTGCATTTATCCAAAGAGAGGGGCAAATGGGAAATCAGAGAAGTAGGAAAAAGATTTTGGAATTTCCAGAACAGAAAAAAAAAATGGCAGTATGGCCAGAACACAATGAGAGAGTGCATAGAAGGAATTAAAAAATTATGTGAATTAGATCATGTTGGGCTTTGTATCACATTGTAAGAAAGATAATTTAATTGTTAATATAATGGCAAGTCACCGTTATATTTTCCCTGGAAAATTATATGATTTCAGTTAAGTTTTTAAAACTAGTAAGGATGAAGAGTGAAATCAGAGAAAAGAACTAAAAAGCTTTTATGTCCGGGTGAGATGTGCAAGTGGTACTGTCGAAGATGGAAAGCAGTAGAGAGTCCATGGGTCTATTTCACGGATTCAGAATATGGGATATAAAGGAACAGGTACTATATAAAATGATTCACCTTCAAAAATTTTGAGAGGGTTGGAGGCATTGACTGAGATAGGGAAAATGCAATGGCTTTGTCTTGTTCTATACATTCTGTTTCTAAAATATTTCTGACATGTGACCACACCACAATTCATTTCTTCAGCAGTACCCCTAAATGTGTTCTTTAAGGGCATTAGCAGTGATTTCTCAACATTTTTATGCAAAATGTTCAACACAGTTAAAGTAGTAATTTTTTTTTTTTTTTTTTTTTTGCTGAAATAGAGATCCAGAAGCTTCCCCAGCCCCCAGCTAACACTAAAACAGACTTTAAAGAAATATTCTTTGCCAGAGACTGAGCTTCTAGGACTGACAATCATGATTTCTGAAACTGGATCATTCCTCATCTTATACTCTATTCGCTTATTTCTCTTCTTCAGGCAGTACAATATATAAGAACTCAATGTTCTACATACTTATATTTTCTTATATGCCTTCTCTCTTTTTTTAATCTTTGTTTATTTATTTTTATGTGATGCTGAGGATCAAACTCAGTACCTCACATGTATGAGACAAGTGCTGAGCCACAATCCCAGCCCCTATGCCTGCTCTTTTACCTCCTTACTCTGTATAAAATGAATTTCCTGTAATCCCTATATTCCCTTGTGCTCAAATTCTTCCTATTATCTGAGATCTAACACAAATCAGTATCTCCTGGAAATCATTTCCCTCTCCTCTAAATATCAACAACATTTTATTTGTCCCTTTTGAGCTCCATCTATTTATGTTTGTGATCTGATTGTGGAACAGTCTCACCATAATGTATCTTCATTGTCTGAAAAGTTTTGATCAAATTGCCCATTCTCCATAGCATTTATCCTTAGTATCCTTTCAAAAAATGTTGAATGCCTAAAAAGACCAAAGATTCAAAGATATTTTAAAAATCAGAATATCTGTTAAGGGCTGGGGCTGTAGCTCAGTGGCAGAGCGCTTGCCTACCTAGTATGTATGAGGCACTGGGTTCGATCCTCAGCACCATATAAAAATAAACAAATAAAGTAAAGGCATTCTGTCCACCTACAACTAGAATTTTTTTAAATCCATTAAATTGAAATAAATGAACAAATTAATTCATTAGTCAAATTAATTCATGGTATCTATTACATCAGTCCATGAATAATGACCCAGATGTTAGTCAAAATTGCCATGTTCTCTGAAATTTAAACAAAATTGAATGTATCCCCTATCTACCTTCCATGGAAAGTTTAATGACATCAGCATTTCTGTGAATTCCTAAAGGCCTTTTGTTCATAGAGAAATTTTGACTCTGTGTTCCTCCTACTGCCAAAGACTCAATTCCTTCTTCTCATGCTCTTTCTACAGCTAACTTTCTTCTGTTTCCCAAGTTAAGATGTGGAACTTGAGTTCTATTTCCGTGACTAAAATTAAACACATGAACAAACACAGGAATAAAAGGAAGAAAAAAAAAAAAACAGTAACTTCAGGCATCTGTCCGACTCCCTATTTATTTGAGGGAGAATTTCTTTATCCAGGTTCCTGATCCCTGCATTCAGACCCATACTTCTTTCCAGCTTCCAATCCCTTTTTGTTCAGGACCCAGCACCCTCCATCCTTGGACTTCTTGCTTCCTGCATTCCCCACCTAGAGCAAAGAAAACAAAAACTCAGTTTCACTCTTCCACTTTGCACAGCTCTTCATCTTCAGCTCAGCCCTAGGCCTCATTCTTCCCAGTCAATGACTATTTAATGCTGCTCGTTAAACAAAATTGACACTCTTTACTAACACAGAGAAATTGGCAGGATTTTAGGGGGACTGTAAGGAGATTATTTGGGATTGAATTCAGGGGCACTTGACCACTGAGCCACATCCCCAGCCCTATTTTGTATTTTATTTAGAGACAGGGTCTCACTGAATTGCTTAGTATCTCACTTTTGCTGAAGCTGACTTTGAACTCATGATTCTCCTGCCTCAGCCTCCTGAGCTGCTGGGATTACAGGTGTTCATACTTTCTATTAATTTCTCTCTCATCAGTCTCTGTAAATGGACAATAAAAACAAAAAGGATTATTTTATCCAGTATGTTAGGTAAAAGAAGCAAACATGCAGTTGTGTATCTAATGAACATTTTATAAAAGCATAACTGGTAGTTCAAATTTTGAATTTAATAATATATATTTTTTTAATTTTATTTTATTTTTTAAGAGAGAGAGAGAGAGAATTTTTTAATATTTATTTTTTGGTTTTCGGTGGACACAACGTATTTGTTTGTATGTGATGCTGAGGATCGAACCCGGGTCGCACACATGCCAGGCGAGTGCACTACCGCTTGAGCCACATCCCCAGCCCTATAATATACACATTTTTAAATTTTGAAGTTTAGTTCTTCCAAAAATAGGAGGCTATATTATTGCTGACTCTAATACAATAAAACATTTATGAGTTAATGTAGATTAAACCTACAACAGTCCTATAATAAATTAATTTGGGAAGCATTTCATGAACTATGTTCATGAACATTTTATAAAAGCATAACTAGTAGTTCAAATTTTGAATTTAATAATATATATTTTTTAATTTTATTTTATTTTTTAAGAGAGAGAGAGAATTTTTTAATATTTATTTCATAATAAATATTTTATTTCAAAATAAAATTCATCATTTAATCATTTATTCCAACTAATATGTAAGTGTTTACTATATAGTGGCCTTGTTGCAAAGGAGACCTACCCAAAGAGCAAAAGTGGCCAATAGGGTCCATAACCTCTGGTTCTTATAATTCATCAGAAAGAATGTCAAGAGAGTTACACAGAGTAACAAGCAGGATTTTGTTATAAAAAGTAAAATTAGGATAAAATAAAACATAGGAATTGCACAGACTTTCTCTGTAGAGAACAGCATGGTTCTTAATGAGTTTGGGATTTTTATGGTTTTGGGTTCCTTTGTTCTTGCCTTAGTTTCCCATTTCCCCCACCCCTCTTATGTGGTTTATCACCCTTTGCATAGCCCTCAGCAAATTTCCCTTGTGAGGGTCCTGAAGACCTAGTCAGGGTGGGTGTGACAGGATCTTGAAAAAATAGTTCCCTTCAGGGGTAGAAAATAAGGGTAGTTGGAGAGGTTTGGCACACCAGTTCCCATTTTCCAGATGTTGGCATGTTTTGAGAAGTTTCCCTGTGGTTGTCCTGTGACTCATGGACTATCTTTGATGTAAAAGTCTCGTTTCCTCCATATAATTTACTGCTCCAACTCACAAGTTCATAGCTGACCAGATACATAACAGCCTCAGAGACTGTGTACTGGGAAAGGACAGTGACACAAAGACATGATACTATTTTCTGAAACTTGTAGTCTAGATGACAAACAGGAATAAATTTCCTTTGCTACAAAGGTTCTTGATGATAAAATGGTAGAATGATATTGAAACATAAAAAAAAAAAAAAGATGTTCACCTGGAGAACTATAAAATGATTAACAATTAATGAGACTAGTATTAACCCAAATATGTTACATGCATGGGTCACTAGAAAACTTCAGGGGTTCTAAACAAGTTAATTTTATTTTCTGAATTTTATTTTGCCCATTTTACAGGCATGCTTTACACATATGTGGGTTCAGTTCCAAACCACCATAAGAAACCAAATATTCCTATAAAATTAATCACACAAAACTTTTGGTTTACCAGTGCATATAAAATCTATGTTTATACTATCCTTACCCTATGAGCTAAACTACTAAGGGTACAATAGCATTATGTCTAAAACATATACATGGCTTAGTTAAAAGATTCTTTATTGCCAAATAATGCTAAAAATGATCTGAACTTTCCAGGAGTCTTCTTATTTCTGCTGGTGTAGAGTTTTGCCTCAATATTGATAGCTGGTAATGAATGACCTAAGCAACATCATTCTACTTGGGACCTCATTTTGCTCTAAAACTTAACCTCTGACCTACTGCAGTCCTAAAATTAGGAAAATACCACAGGAAAGCTCTGTGGAAACAGTTCTCAGAAAAGCCGCAGATGGTGATCACCTAAGATAGGCCAAGATATTGAAATATCTGAAATTCCAGATGGCCCCCACCTAGGTGTGGTGACCAGTAGCTAAACTAGAAGCCCTGCAGCTTGGCACTACCCCCCTTGCAACACCCTCACGGTTTAAACCAATCAATTTTAAGTGCAGTCAACCACTTGAACTAACCAATAATCCTTTCCAGATTCTTTCCCGCCACTTGATATGCTAATCATGTTTTAGAGTTGTTATTTGATTTTCCCCCAGTGTGTGATGATTTGCTAAGAGATGCTATGATGTATGTGGGGGTCCCTGCCTTCTCCAAAGAATGTACAAAACTGCTGCAAACCCTGGGCTCGGGGCCTCTCAGCGTCACCAGTTGCTGTGTGCGCGCAGAGGACCAAGCTAGCTCACAATAAACACCTCTTTGCTGCTTATATCGATCTTGGTCTCCGGTGGTCTTTTGGGGGTCTTGAATTCGAGCATACCAGTAACTCGACAGGATGTTGTTTGCTAAAGTTTAGGGTGGTTGTGAGCAATATAATTAAAATAAGACAATTAAGTTTGCAGTGTCAATCAACTCCTCCTTTTACGAAAAAAGTATCTATACCATGTAATGCAACTTTAACATAACATCTTCTTTAAAATTGAAGTTAATTCTTTCAATCTCTGATTCTGCTTTATCAATTAAGTTTATGTCATACTCAAAATCCTTCATTGTCATTTCATCAATGTTTGCAGCATTTTGACCAGGATTAATTTCCATCTCAAGAGACCATTTTCTTTGCCCACTCATAAGGAACCAACATCTCTTCACCCACTGAATTTTGATTGTGAGATTGCAGGCTCCAATTTTAATTCTACTTCTTTTAATTCCACTGTGTCTGGAGTTACTTCCTCTTCTGAAGTCTTGAACTCTTCAAAGTCATCCATGAGGATTGGAATCAACATCTTCCAAACTCCCTATTAATTTTGGCATGAATCAAAAATATTCTTAATGGCCTCCAGAATGTTTAATACATTTTAGAAAATCTGCAATGTACTTTGCCAAGATACATCAGAGAAATCAGTAGCTATGGCAGCCATAGCCCTATAAAACGAATTTCTTGAATAATAAAACTTGAAAGACAAAATTAATCCTTGATTCATAGGCTGCTGAATGGATATTTTGTTAGTAGGCATGAAAACAACATTAATCTTGTACATCTCCTTCAAAGCTCTTGGAGAACTAGGTAAATTGTCAGTGAGCAGTAATATTTTGAAAGAAACTTTTTTTTTTTTTTCCTGAGCAGTAGGTTCAACAGTGGGTTTAAAACATTCAAGTAAGCCATGTGGTAAACAGATATGCTGTCACTGAGGCTTTGTTGTTCCATTCCTAGGCAGAATAGAGACAGTGTCATTCCTAAGGGCCCTAGTCTATCTCCCAAATTAACAAGTGAATCACAGCCCCCCACAGGGAAAACCTGGATTGAATCACTTCTTTAAAAACCCTCTGTTTTCCTGGATGAAGAGAATCACAACCTCTGTGACAGGAGAACCCTGTGCTTCTCCTTTGCTAGCAAAGCAAGACACTTTCTTTTTCCTTTTCCCCAAAACTGGGTCCTCATTAGAATTGGCATCTATCATGGGGGACAAGGACCCAGTTTTCAGTAACAACTTCTCTTCTGTAGCTTTTAAAGTCCTTCTTGGCATCTTCTTCCACTACAAGTTTGTTTTCTTTGTTTGTTTGTTTTTGTTTTTGTTTTTACATTGGAAAGCCATTGTTTAATGCATCTGCTTTCATCAATTATCATAGGCAGATCTCCTGGGTAACTTGCTGCTGTAGCTTCACTTTGCACTTTTATGTTATGGAGACAATGTCTTGCCATAAACTTCTTTTCCTTTACATTCACAAGTCCTATAAGTGTTTGGGGCAAGAACCTAGCTTCCCGCCTATCTTGGGTTTCAACATGCCTTCTTTAATCAATTCTAGATTTTTATTTAAAATAGAGATTTGAGACTTTTCCTTTAACTAATATGCTTGGAGGTCATTGTATTAAATGACCTAATTTCAATATTGTCCTGTCTCTGGGAGGCCTGAGGAGAAATAGAGAGAGAAGGAAATGTCAGATTGGTAGAGCAGTCAGAACACATGCATAATTTATTAAGTTTTTTTTTTTTTTTTGGTGTGTGTGTGTGTGTTGGAGATTGAACCCAGGGCCTTGTGTATGCGAGGCAAGCACTCTACCACCTGAGCTATATCCCCAGCCCCTTAGTTCTTTATTTTATATAAGAATAGTTCATACATCGCCAAATAAGCACAATAACACAATCAAATATGACTGATCACAAATTCACAATAACAGATATAATAATAATAATAATAATAATAATAATATTTGAAATATTTTGAGATTTACCAAAATGTGAAATATAGACTTCTAGTGAACACATGCCAACAAAAAATAGTGCTAATTGACTTTACTTGTTGCAATGTTGTCACAACACTTCAATTTGTAAAAAATGAAATAACTGTAAAGACCAATAAAGAGAAGCACAAGAAAATGGGATATGTCTGTACTTTTTAATGATTTTTAGTTATGGTCTTTTTAATTCTTATTTTTTAGTCATAGGTAATACCAACTTAATGTGTATTTTAATGATGTAAAATATACTTTAAAATACAATCAAGTGCATTCTTTAATTCAAGTAAAGTCCAATGCAATTTGAAAGTAAACACAGTTATGGGTAGTATGTAGTTATCATAAAAATATAAATCTAAATATGTAGTTTGGAATACACTGATGAGAAACATTCTAAGAATATATACATGTGGATGGACAAAATTCAAAACTTCGGCATTAACAGAAGATTTAAAACTGAGAGCATATATATCAATATTTTAATGATATATAATTCAGAATATTGTATAACTGGGTGTAGTAGTACACACCAGTAATCCCTGAAGCTTGAGAGGCTTATCACATGTTCAAAATCAGCCTCAGCAGTTTTGTAAAAATTTGTCTCAAATTAAAGTGTTGAAATTTATTCATTCCTTTCCAATAGCCCCAATGACTGAAAAGTGGTCTAATCACCCACCAGTACCAAAGAAGGAGGGGGGAGTATAGTAGAATAGTGGGATTATTAGTTTAATTTGCGTGTTTTAAAAAAGTTTTATCTGTATTTTCAGTGGAGTTGTTTCTATTTCCCTTGAGTGATAAAAATAGCTTTAGGAAATACAAAGTTAATTGACTCAGGTTGCTATGACTAAATACCATAAAATGGGTGCCTTGAACAGTACAAATTTACTTTTTTTAAGTGCTGGGAGCTGGGAAGTCCAAGTGCCACCCCTTCCTGGTGAAGACTCTCTTTCTAGCTTGCAGACAGTCACCGTCTTCCTTGTAAGATGGGAGGAGAAAAAGAAATATAAGCTCTGTATTCTTGTCCTCTTCATATAAGGGCACTAATTCATCAGGGCCACCCTACCTTCGTGACCTTATTCTTATTCCATTCATGCTGTTATAACCAATTCCAAGTGCTGCAAACATCATTCATTTTCTCTTCCCCTCCCCACAGACATTTCTGAGTGCTGGGAAATTCAAGGTCAAGATCTCTCAAGCCACTGGGATTACAGGCATGCTCCCAGCTGGCTCCTTCAGCTCTTTTATAAGGCACAATTCATTCAAACTCTCTTGAATTTCCAAAAGTCTCACCTCTTAATACCACCACAATGAAGACTAAATTTCAACACCTGATTTTGGAGGCCCTTCAAACCACAGTATTTCACCCTTGGCCCTCCAAATTTATGTCCTTCTACATGTAAAATTTATTCATTCCTTTCCAGTAGACCCAGAGTCCAATACCAACTCAAAAGTCTAAAGTCCAGAATCTCCTCTAAATCAAATACAGGGAGATTCAAAGGCTGATTCATCCCAGGCAAATTACTCTCTAGCTGTGAACCTGTGAAATTAAGGATGTCATGAACTTCTGAAATACAGTCATACCATAGGCACAATGTAAATATTCCCTTTTTCAAAAGGAGAGATAGACTATAAGTGCTAATGGATCCCAAGTAAGTAAAAAAACCAACAAGCCAAGTGATAGCAGATCTTTGGAACTGAGAATAATCTTTGTTTGCATGTCTCACCTTCTGGGCCTACACTGGAGAGAATTGTGTACCCAAAGCTCTGGGTGACCCTACCCTGGGAGCTTGCTGTGCACAGCCCAGGCCTCAGCTCTCACACAGTGTGAAGTCAGCTCTCCAAGGCTGCTTGTTGCATGCTGGTGTCTACAATTTTAGGATCCCAGGGGCATGTTTGTTCCCATGGCTCCACTAAGCAATGCTGTAGTTGGGGGCTTTCTGCAATAACCCTTCTCCCATGACTCTGCTTGGACCTAGGAACTCTGTGAGGCATTTTTCACTACCTAGGTGGAAGTAGTCCTGCCTCCATTACCCTAGCACCCTGCTTCTGCAGAGGTAACACCATTAGGGTGCTGCCCACTTTTACCACTTGTGCTTTCCAGAATAGTTTTTTAGTTACTCTCTTTACTTCACTTGTGTTCAGTGGTTGCTCCAATGATTACAATATTCATCTTTTATTATTCACAGTGTACATTGACTGATATTATCAATCCACATAAAATGTGAGAAATTGCAACAATATGCTTCCCTTTATCTTTTTTCAGTTCTTTGTGTTAAGGTACATTTAACTTCATAAACTATAAAAGTCTACAGTGCAATGTTACTGTATTCAATCCAATCAATAAATTGTATCTCAAACAAACAGGGGAAATCACTGTTGCATTCACCAATGTATTTACTTCACCAAGATCTCACCATTCAAACACATCCAGAGTCCCTTATGATAACATTTCCCTTTATAGTGATTAACTTTTCTGAAAAATATTTGATTTCACCTTCTTTTTTAGGGAAATACATTTATTGGACACAAGATTATAGACCAGTTGTTGGTAGTGATTTTGGGGTTTTGTGTGTCTGTGTGTGTATATATATGCATGTTTTAACATTTTAAAATTCATTAATTTTTCTTGTTTACCTTTCTCTGAAATCAACAATCTTTAATTTTGTTATCCATCAGTATACAATCTTTTTCCAGTCCCCCATTTTGTAAAAACTTTTATTTAGAGATGGGTCTCACTAAATTGCTTAGGGCCTTGCTAAATTGTTGAGGCTGGCTTTGAACTCACAGTCCTCTTGCCTCAGCCTCCTGAGGCACTGGGATTACAGGCATATACCACTGTATCTAGGTCCTTTAGCTGCTTTTAAATTTTGTCTTTATTTTTGTTTTGAAAATCATTTTGTGATAACATTAACCTGTGGTTATCTGTATGTATTTTGTGCTTATTGTTTTATAAAATTTTATTGTTTT
Source organism: Marmota marmota marmota (assembly GCF_001458135.2). NCBI lineage: Eukaryota > Metazoa > Chordata > Mammalia > Rodentia > Sciuridae > Marmota > Marmota marmota. Next base: position 50,017,699 of record NW_026000108.1, on the reverse strand, counting down.
TATAAATTTCTTAAAATATGGCCATTATTTATTCAAATTGTTTCAGCTCCCATTTCTCTTGTCTCCCTTGAATCTCAAATTACATTTATTGCATTTTTCTAAGTTGTCTGTTCATAAGACAGCAAGGCACTATTCATGATTTTTAAGGTGATTTTTAGTTTGTAGTTTGTATAATTTTCTGTTTTCTATTGCAAGTATTGAATTCATTTCTGGACAGCAGTTAACATATGGTGTTTCACCTGCATTTTTTTTTTTGGAACTGGGGTTTGAATTCAGGGGTACTCGACCACTGAGCCACATCCCCAGCCCTATTTTGTATTTTATTAGAGACGGGGTCTCACTGAGTTGCTCAGCACCTAGCCCGTTGCTGAGGCTAGCTTTGAACTTGCGATTCTCCTGCCTCAGCCTCCAGAGCTGCTGGGATTACAGACATGCACCATCCTCATCTACATTTTTCACAGAGCACTTTTTAAAGTTTGACTAAAAGGGTCTACAGTAGTTTCTCCTCTTGGAACAAAACAGCTCTATTCCTTAGGAATACATTTCCTAAGGTTTTGAATGAATTCAGAGTTTTCATTCCATTGCACAGGAAGAAAGATTTCTTTCCTCACTTATAACAGGTTCATAGCAGAGACACTTGAAAAGAGAGACATTAATAAGAGGAAAGCATACCACTAAACTGATTTAATCAAACTTCTATGTGACACAGGACTGTTCAGAAGTGAAGACCCAATGAAACAGAGCAACCTGTGTATCTTTATGTCAACATTGATGAAGAGTGGACAGGTGTGGTGAAGAATGATTGGGAAGGGTTATGATCTAATGATAATAAATTAGGGAAATTTAGCAAGACCTATTGGTACAGACTCTCCTCATGCACATTCCCCCCAGGAACAGGGAAGAGTTATATAACATAATAGAGAAATGGCAGGAGAAAGGTGACAATAATCATTTTGTTTCTTCTGTTTTCTCAAATGTGAGGCACTATGTTTTGGAATCTCTTCAGTTTATAGTTTGCAAATAACCTGCTTTTGGTCAAGATTAGCATAATATGGTGCTGGGAACATAAAGCTTGATAATTTAGCCAAAGATTCAAAGGAAACTCAAAAAAAAAAAAAAAAACTTTATGTAGTCCATTCTTGTGCATCTTTCTCCTGTCCACTATGCTTTTTGGCAAATTCTGTCAATTTCATGAGCCATGAACTTTGTTTCTTTTGGCCAGCCAGACTGCTACTCTTTGAGCTCAACTACCATGTGCTGAAGTTTCAAATGTGCCTCCTGCAAAAAGGCACAATAAAGATGGAGTTTACTTAATATGGGCTCCTTTTCTTAAGGACCATAGTCCTATGTTGTCATGTAATGCCATAATATAAATATGTGTGTTTATGTGTGTGTGTGTGTATTTACATATATATAATCACACACACACATGCACATATACATATACAATGTTCAAATATTGTTCAGAGCAGGGAGTTAAGTTTGATGTCTATGATGATCAGAACCAAAAACCTAATGCTTGATAGTTTTGAAATATCTGGGATAAAATTATAAAAGGTTTATGTTATAAAGGACAGAATTTTGAATGTGAAAACATTTTTGCTCATTAGGATAAACATTTTTACATTCAAAATTTTGTCTTTATATAAAACAGGCTTTCATAAATTGTTAATTTTGTGTAATGTAAAAATCTGTGAAATATATATATACATATATATATCTTTATATTCTAATGCAAATGTATTATGATTATTTAGTGATATCTTTGTTACTTTAACTTGCAGTAATTTTGTGCAAATAGGTATTACAATATAAATGTCATATTGATCAACACTGTCACTGCTCCCAATACACTTATAATTATGTTTTACATATTCTTATTGATTCTTGGAAAGCCACAGGGAGAATTTTAGTCAATTATAATCTCTCTTACTATTTGGGCACAATCAAGATTTTTTTTTCTGTTGAATAATATTGACCTCAGTTTTATAGAGCATATCTCCTTACTTTGATTCCCCGCTCCCATTTTATGTTCACTTTACATAAAATCTATATAGCTGAAAAACAAAGGAAAAGAAGCTAGTCTAGAAAAAGTCAAACATTTGATAAACATGATATGCAAGGTTAATTCTAACATTTGTTCTAATATAGTTAAGAATTTATATATCACTGTTTTTAAATCTAAGCTAAAAATCTGAGCACACTTGCAAACAATTTTCCTTTATTTTTAAAATGTAATTTCCCATTCATTCACTTTCATTCCTTTTTATATGATAAAAATGGATTTTTAATTATAGAATTAATCAAACAAAGCAATTATATGACTTTAGGTAATAAATGGGTTTTTATTAGTACATAGCTAGCATAAGATTTTTTTTTTATTTTAAATTAATTCTCTAGAACAAGCCTTGAGTTAATTGAGATGTACTTTTAAGGAGAATTAAATACTTTTTATAGTGCCCAAGTACTTATGAATGTATAGTAAGCACATGAAGCTAAAATATCTGTTATTGGTTTGCTTCCATGTATATTAGCATTGTTTTTCTGAGTAAATTATCTATTAATTCTGCAAACATTTATTGAATACTCAATTTATAACAAGCATGCTAGGCAAAAGATATTTCCCTTAACTTTATGGAACTCAGTGCAGTAAAGAAGTCAGACATAAGTAGTCTTCCATAATAGTGCTACAGTTACAGAAATAGATCAGTACACAGAACATTTTGGAGAACAATAAGAGACATACATAGATATATCTTACTTTTTAACTCAGCAGTTTTAATAAAACTCACTAAATTTTAGGCATTTCTCTAGGGATCACATCATAATAAAGAGAATGTTGAAATTAGACTTTAACACTAAATTTGATGCCTGGCATGACTCTTTTCTGAGTAATAGAGAAATAATTTTCCCTTTCTGAAAGTATTTTTCATCACATATGCAATGGAAACTATAACAGCTAATTTCAAGTTAATTGTGAAGATAAACTTTGATTAGTAGATTAAAATCTGTGAAAGCTATCAAACCTTAGGCAAGCATATGATTACTGTATTCTGTGGCTGGTGATATAGCTCTTGGTCAAGAGCTTGCCTAACATGGGCAAGGACCTAAATTTAATCCCCAGTACAACAAAACAGAATAAAAAAAAAAAAGATTACTATGTTTCTAAGGTAACCATTCTGCAGTCATATCATCTTTATTGTTCATACCAAATATAACATACATAAAAAGAGTATATGAAACAAAAATTGTACAGCTCAATAACTTACCAGAATACATACATGTGTCTTATACCCTTTGGAATTGGATTTATTGGCAATTGGATATTTCCTTTATCCCAATCATTTTCCCATCCTGCTGAAGTTAGCTACTATTCTGACCTTTATATTTTTATTTTTAGTATTTTTTAATAATTAGTAGAATAGCATCTTTTAATATTTAGTTGAGTATGTTGTTTAAATAGTTAATTTCAAATAGTTAATTTGAGATATACAATGTGATTGTGTAATATACACATATATTGAGTAATGATTACTACAATATCAACTCATTCATTACCTTATACCACCAGAAGATCTTCATACACCACCAGAATTTGTCCATGTTATAATTGAAAGTTTGTGCCCTTTGACAAACTTTTGCTTTAATCTTTACTATGTTTTTAAAATATTTTTACTAATGGAACATGCATCCCTAAACATTATTTTGCCTAACTTAATTTCAAAGAAATGGAATCCTCCTCTGTATTCTTTGTGTTTAGCATATTTTTTAAAAAGATGTAGTCAAGAGATTCATTTATATTGTCACAAGTAGCAACAATTAGTTGTTCTATTGAAAATATGTATTTCATTTTATGAGTGTAACATAATTTATTTACTCACTGGACATTTGAAGGGGGTTTGAGTTCTTTCCAGACAGGAAAACCAGGAGTTCACATGGATATATCCACTTCTAATCTGGTACCATGAGGTTTAGACTAGTCTCCCTTTCTGTATTTTTAACCCTCTTCTTGGACAGTAAGAAATCTTGCTCCCATAATATTTAATAACTTAGATTTTATAATCAAAGCCTTTTTATATAACTAACCTATTGCCACTGGTAACACTCTCTACTCCTATCTGGAGTTCCTTCCTACCCTACGTGGATTCCAGCACTCCACACTGGTTCATGCCCTGAGATGAAAGCCTTTTCTTTACAGTGCTTAGGCTTTAACACCTCATGACTATGCACCCTGAGTCGCAGGTGATCTCCTTCACCTGGCATGGGCTCTCAGGCCCCTCTTTAATCATAGTATAACAATGGTCCACTTTATGTTTTCAATATTGCTGCTCTGCCTCTGAGACTTATTTTTATAAGGATATGTTGATTCTTTCTCTTCTTCTTTCTCACTCTTCCTTAATCTCCTCTCAATCTTCTCTGGGACAAGAGTCCCCTGGGCTTCTTCTTTGTTAGCAAAGCAATAAAAACTTCCTTTTCCCTTTTCCCAAAACTGTCCCTATAATTGGATTAGCTTTGGGGACAAGGACCAAGCTTTCAGTAACAAAAAGACTCCTCTTATTAGCAGCCACCCACCTTAGTTGGCCTCATTTAATAACAAAATTTCAAGAAGAAAAGGTAAAGGAAGTGGAAAAAAAGGAACAAAAAGAGTAAGCATTAATGGATAATGTAACTATTTAACCCACTTGAATCAAAGTGTCGAATATGATATGTCAAGAAATTTGTAATGTTTTGAACAACCCACAATAAAAAATTAAAAAATAAAAAAATTTAAAAAAAAATTTAAAAAAAAAATAAAAGTGACTGTACCAATGTTTACATCACAATGTTTTTCAGCCATTCAGCACTATGACCAAAATGCCTGACCAGAACAACTTAAAGCAGAAGTTTATTTTAGCTCAGGATTTGGAAGATTCATTCTATGGTGGGTCAACTCCATTGTTTCGGATTTAATGTGGGGCAAAATGCCAGGGTGGCTGGGCTGTGACAGAGGGGGGGCTGCTACATTCAGCCATGAAACAGAGGAGAGGGAGAAGCCTCAGGGAAGGTGAACTCTCCCAGGACACATTCCTAGTGGCCTCTAGTCATGTCCCACCTGCCTACATTTACCACCCAATTATAACTCTTATAATCTACTTATGATAAGGTTATAGTTCACATAATATAATTATTTTACCTCTGAATATTCTTGCATTAACATGGTAACTTTGGGAGGATATCTTATACTTAAACCATAACATTTTACTCATGGCCCTCAAAAGCCCATGCCCATCTAACAATGAAAAATGCATATAGCTCATTGCCTAGTATCCCCAAGCTCTTGACTATGAGCCCCTATAAAAAATTAAAAGCAAGATACATTTATCCAATATAATGTCTGTATAACTTATAGTAAATCAGGACACTTTTGAAACTGAAAAGGGGGATCTTTAAAAAATTATTCTGGGAGACTTGGACGATGGCCTATGCCTGTAATCCTAGCCACTCAGGAGGCTGAGGCAGAAGGATCACAAGTGTCTCCTGGCAACTTGGTGAACTCTGTATCAAAAAACAAAGGGTTTGTTGGGGATATAACTGGAATATAGTTCACTGGTAGACCATCCCAGAAAATCAAAAAGAAAAACGTATTCTGTGATAATTGGATCTAGCCAGGATTTGCCAGGGGGCGGGAGGNAATGATGTACAACATAAGTTATAAATGATGAGGAAACATAAATTATAATTTGGTGGGCATTTTTCTTTTTGAGAAAAATGAAAATATAACCTAATGAATATCTGAAATAGGATTTAGCAAGCAATATATCTCATATTTTGATTCTGCATGCACTGATTGGTGTGGGTTTGTGCATATACACACATACCTGCATGCATGCAAACATAACAAGATTAAATTCTGGACCTAGAGCAGGTGAGACAAAATAAAACAAAATTATAGAAGCTTTTTTTCCCCAATACTCAATGAAATAAAAATATTAAAATAAAAATTCCCCATATGTGCCAACATTAAATAAACAAGAAGAATAAAATATCAGTGGAAAAAATAACATAGCTATCAATGAAAGACACAAAAGATTTTGAGTCAGGACCCCTGTATCTTCTCCAGCCAAAGAGCAGTGAGAAGGCAAATGAATGGAATCAATTCTGAAATTCTTACCAGTGCATTCCCAATCTCACAGCTGATTGGGAAGTAGGTGAGTTAGAGTCTGAGCTGCTGTGGGAACTGTGGGGCAAAAACAATGAGCAGAGATGGTACTACATTCTCATGGTACCAGAGAAGATAGCAGAGTGAGTGGCTTCTGATCATGGCATTTTTCAGAAGTGAATGGATACTCACAACACTGACCTGAGCCTGAAATAAATGAAATAACCTCCCCCCCTGCCACACACACACACACACACACACACACTAAAAAACCCTGTTCTCTCTCTCTCTCTCTCTCTCTCTCTCTCTCTCTCTGTATATATATATGAAAAAGCACATTACCTAGCTTCAGAAATTAGACAGTTCCATAGAATACAATGGGCATGATCCCCTGGAATTTTCAGGAACTACATTCAGCCCAAACCAACCAAGCTCTTCCTTTCTGCAACACATGTGCCTTGAGGACATACTTAAGTTGAAGAAAATTTACTAGAGAGCAGCCCTAAGCATATTTATCCTACTAAGAAAGATGAATTGTTTTCATTTCAATATTTCTCAATGTTTTATTTTAAAATCTACCTGCCTGTATTCATTCATTCATTCATCCATTTATCCATCCTTACATTTATCTGTGATTGCATGCATGAATGTAAACCATCCTTCTCTATGTTTAAGTACATTAAAAATGCCTGTAATGCTGTAATAATAAATTTATTCCAGCAATATATTTTAGTTACTATTCCTTTATTCTGGATTTTTTTTGTAATTTTACAATTTGTTCATTACCATAGAACATAAATAGAAAGACAGCTATATCTCTTTAAGTTTTACCAAAAAATAAAATTCCTGAAAAGAATTTCATGAAGTTTGTATTTCTGAACTTTCTGAAAGAGAGGAAGGGAGATATGGGTTTTAATTCTTACAAATAAACATAGTAACAGCAATAAAAATAGAAGTTTAAAAGAGGGATAAATAGAAAAATGTATGTCCTTTGTTAAATTAATTCCAATATTTATATTAGCACTTTTATTCGTCTTTTTGGCTCTTCCTTTAAAATGAAATTTATCTCCTGCTATTAGTTATGCTTCATTTCTGACACAAATGCAGAAACAAAATATTTATGTTAAAAAGAATACGCTGGTTGCACCCCTACTGGTGTGTGTGTGTGTGTGTGTGTGTGTGTGTGTGTGTGTGTGTGTAGCTATGTTTCTATGTGAAAGAGAGAAAGGAAGGGCGAAGGAAAAAGGGTAATATAAATCAAGATACTGTTTCCAGGCATTTTGAAAACAATGGAGATTTACAAGTACAAATCACTATTTGTCAATAAAATTATAGGTCTCAAGAAATGAGTCATGTTGGATACATGAATTAACACTTTAAAAAAATTATTAGCTGTCATTCTGTACCACTACCCAGAAATTCTGATAACTACCCAAAATATTAATTTTATTTTCTTCTTTTTCTGTGAAAAGCTAATTAGAAATTTACTTGTAGTATAATTTCCAAATTCCCTTCTGCCTTTAGAATTAGCCTCTAAACCAAAGTAGGGTGCTACTGATTTTCTATATAGCAGATATTTCAGCTGTAATGCATATGGCTCTGTAAAATGCCTGTGGTCCATCCACAAAACCCATATCCCTGATCTTCAGTTCTTTCAACAATAGCCTATACTCAGAGGATACTCGTGTCAGCATGTTACATCAGTCTGTACAAAGTTATATTCAAAATTACCTGTCAAATGTGGAAGTAAAGTTAATAATACATAATAGGCTTAAGTGTTGTTTTTTTTTTTTGTACTATAAGATCCTGTAAAAAAGCCCCATTTACAATATTGTTGAAGACATCAATTGTGCAACATTTAGCTGTTCATTATTGTGTGGTTGACTCTGGACCTTCACAAGGTCCTTCAAGTTTGTGTATCAAAATATTAACCCATGCTGCTTTGGTACATCCAAATTATTCCATGTCTGCTTAAGAGAAACAATGGCATTTCCTAGGGTATTTAATGCTGGTTGCAGTCAGTATTTTTCTTTGAATCTGTAGTGAAGAAAAATACAATTAATTGTCAGCTGTCCCTTTTTATAAACTAAACTATCGAGAAATTTCCAATAAGCAATAAAATGTGTCAAAAATGGTTTTGTGAAAATGATGATTTGCATTTCTTGAAAGAATGGAACTGCTGAAAAATTGTAAAATATTCATTGTGATTGTGTCAACAAACCAAACTTCAGTACTGGAAAGGAAACAAAGCTCATCTCCACTCACATTGTAGGTGTTAGAACTGATTGTAAATGATCTCTTAAAACTTCACAGTGACCCAGTGTAAAAGAGCATCATTCTCTCATAATCTCCATTCACACTGCTGTCTCTCAGTTTTAAATTTTCTGAATCTGAAAACCTAACAATAGAATAAACTAAACTTCAAGAAATTCACTCTGTTTTAAAGCTCAAATTATATATGAGTCACTTACAAGAAAGAAAGAAAGAAAAAAAGAAAGAAAGAGAGAGAGAGAGAGAGAGAGAGAGAAAGAAAGAAAGAAAGAAAGAAAGAAAGAAAGAAAGAAAGAAAGAAAGAAAGAAAGAAAGAAAGAAAGAAAGAAAGAAAGAAAAGGAAGGAAAAGAAGGAAGGAAGAAAGGAAGGAAGGAAAAGAAAAGAGGATGGGGGACAATATTCGAACTTTGAGCTGATGGTGTTGTTTTGTTTTGTTTTGTTTTGTTTTTTTGGAAATCTGATTTCAAATCAAAGGACAGATTAAGGGAGAAAATAAATTGACTATGTTAAATATATAATAAAATATTTACAAATTAAAAAGCACACCATTTAAGGACATGTTTATATAGCCCATATGAATAAATCATATATTTTGATGATGTACTTCCAAATACAATTACTAGATAAAAAACAAGACTAGAGGGCACATAAAGTATATTCTATGAGTAAAAAGGTTTCTTTTCTACTTCACAAAATGATTTTAGGTAAATTTAATTATACTCCTTACCAATTGCTTTGTTTTAACATTCTGCATTTCACATGATTGCAAAATGACCAATGGAGTATTGTTTTGCACTATGTTGTGTACAGTTTGTATTTATTTCTACTATTATATATGAGTCATTCATCCTTAGTTGTACAGAGGATTGGTTCCATGACCCTCCTCCGAAACTAAACTCCAAGGATGTTAAGGCCGCTCACACAAAAACCTGTGGTCTTTGCATATAACCTATATACATTCTTCTATATATTCTAAAGTGTAGCAAGCTTACTTATAATACCTAATACAATGTAAATTCTATATAAGTAGTTACTATACTTAATTGGTCAGGATAACTATGGCAAGAAAAAGAAGTAATAAGTACAAACCCATTTTTTCTAATATTTGCCATTCAAACAGGTTAATGAAATCTGTATTAATGATTTATGGAAGGGTGATTGTAGTTATAATTAATATCTATTCTGAAAATTAAAAAAACATGTAATCTAAAATAATTCATTGATTTTGTTGTTGTTGTGAGTACAGTCCAGAAGTTTGAATATATTTCATCATTACTTTTTTATCCCATACTTTGGGTAGTTATGCAAATAAAAATTATGTGGGCAAATAAAAATTACATAAAATTAATGTGAACACAAAAGCAATAATTGACAGTTCAGAGACTTTCTGAATGAAACTTCACATCTTTCTAGAAAATCGAGAATAAATGTGATTTTTTATTATTGTGATTTGTTATTATTGTGATTTCAGACAAATATGTTTGTTGTTTATATTCCATATTTAATTACTGTGTTAAAACTGGGATTTTCAAACTAATATACAATATCTTTCAGAGGAAAGTTTACTGATGATGTAGAAGGGCACCTATTATAAGAATAAATACAGTGCCTCTTTCTGGAGTGTCATAAGCTGGTGGTTATTTTAAATACTTTTATATTAAGACTATATTATTATATATTTTAAATACTTTTATATTAAGACTATATTATTATGGTATCTGTTTGTAAATATTTTGTGTGTATTATAAGATAAAACTTCTAACTTAAAAGCAAATATTTTTCTTCAGAAATGCTGCTAGCATATTCCTCCAGACAATTATAAGGCAGTGTTCATTAAGTCTCAGCAGAAGAAATACTTTAATGAAAACATTTGAGAAACACTGTAATAAAATGATCCCAGTAGCCTTAGAATAAAATTGTCTCCCAGCATTTATGAGCGAAAAAAAAAAAGAAAATCTCTTACATAAACATGAAAATTAGAAGTCCAGTACAAAATTTTGTGTTGTAAATTAAGAAAAACTGAAAGATACACCATAAAAATGATATTGAAAGAAATATAAAAGTTGGCTTTATAACCTCTCATCTCATGAGTAGAGCATAAGTAGGAGACAAGTTTGAAAAGTACTGATACCCAGTAACTTTAGAGGAAAGGGGTTGAGAGAGCCTAGTCCCAGAAAAATGAGGCTGCCTGAGGAGGGAAACCTACCATGAGGAGTCAGAGGGGTCAGAGGGCCCTGGAACCTTTGTGAGTGGCCAGGACAACAGTGGGAACATTCTTTTTTGGATAGAGGTAAGACTTTTTATTTCAATCACCTGAAAAATCTGTCATCCTCCATACTCCATTTTAGCCACTCTGGAGTAGAAAATATGGTTTGCCTAAAAAGCCAAGAATAATTTTGGAAAAGGTACCCAGGCTACATTTTAGTTTAGGTAAAGTATGCAATGACTGATGACCAACATTTGCTCTTGCAACAAGGTCAGGCAATGACACCAAGTGATCTGTATATTCTATGACTGTGACGTAAAATATTGAACTTCTGAACTGATTATCTAAATTTAAAATATATTTTTCTTTTTCATTTTATTTCATTGACATATTTTGTGGGGCACTTGTTTTTCCTTATGGGAACTTTTAGGATTTTTCGCTTCATTGTAGCAATTTTAGTTTCAGTAAATTGCACAGTAAATGTCCTCATTTTACTATTTTACTTGGTGTTCATTACAGATAGTTAATTTGAGAACTGGATAATCTATTTTGAAAATATTATCAGCCACTTTCAACTTTAGTCTTGCTGCTGCTTCTTTCCATGTGTTCTTTTCTCTGTAAAATTTACTTAATTTTTTGAGCTTCTTAGTCTTTTCTTTAGGCTGTTAAACTATCCTTCACATTCCTTTTTGTCTCTCTGTGGTATTCCAGCAGGTTGACTCTATGTCGTCTTCCCTTACTCCAATTCTTCACTCACCACACACTTAGAAGAATCCTAAGTACTACAGAGCTTTTTAAAATTTCAGTGACAATTTCTTTCCTTTTCTATCATTTTTTACAATTAAAGATGCTATACAATGTACACATTAGCCTTGGTAATGTGGTTCCACTTCTTCATTCTCTTTTGACTGGCACAAAGAATACACTGAGATGAGTGCATATTTATGAGGGAGAAGCTGCACATGCGTGCACACATGTAATACAAATGCATCAAGTGCTTAAAGGCAGATACATTACAACCTCATATAGTAATTCCAGAATTTGGGTTTTCACATCTTTAATGTTGGAAAATTGCCACTGACCTTGGGTTGTCCTCTTTGTCTTCCTGACTAATCCATGTAAAAGAGCATCAGATTCTTAAGAAAATCAGTTCTTTCTGACCCCTTGTTTATAAATAATGCTTCTTTGATTTTCTCTCTTTCTTCCTATTTCCTTTATTCTTTCTACTTTCTCTTTTTGTACTACCTTATACCAAAGAATGTAATTGACTTAAGAGAAAAAATATGTAATTTGTGCATATGAGTGTGCAATAGTATATTGGGGTAAAATCTTTTTTTTTATACTTTTTTGGAGAGAGAGAAAGAGAGAGAGAGAGAGAGAGAGAGAGAACCCTAATATCTATTTTCTAGTTTTCGGCAGACACAACATCTCCGCCTGCACGTGGTGCTGAGGATCGAACCCGGGCCGCACGCAAGCCAGGCGAGCGAGCCACCGCTTGAGCCATATTCCCAGCCCTTAAAATCTTGAATATATTTAGATGATGAGATGATATAAACCCGTGATTAAGACACCAAGTTTATTTCACACAATATATTGATTTTTTTTTGTTTTCTTGAATTTTTAATAAAATGAATTGTCAATTTTTAAAAATTAAGTATACAAATTGTAACATAATGATTTAAAATGTCCTTCTAAAGATCAGAATATCTGACAATCTTGGCACATTATTTAATCAGGTAAAAATGAACATATTGAATAAGTCACAAATTTAGATGAGACTCTCTGTTTCCAGTTCTTATCATTTATTCACGTCATCTATGTTTCCCCACTAGTGTTTGTGTACAAACCCTCACAAGAATTTACTGAAGTGATTTCCAGGATTTTATTTTTTGTTGTTGTTCTCCTAAGATTTCTTCCTTGCTTGTCTATCTACTTCCATGATTTTCTGCTTCCACCTCACTTGAAACTACCAACTTCTCTCACATTATGCAATAGCTATTTAAATTATCAAACTACATTAAACATTCAGAATCTTCATCCAGCAATGTCTTGTTTCTTGTTCTCACAAAACTGACTCTAGATTCCAGCAACTCTGCCCTATGCTGCAAATTACTGTTCCTGTATGCTTCCATGTGCGGCTCCAGTATCTTAATACACAGCTTTGATACTCAATCACTATGATAATAAAAATCTCTGGAGGGATTCAAGCCAAAAATTAAATATATCAGCCTAGACGGGATATATCTGTTGCTGAAACAACACATGGAGTGATAGGGGTTGAGAACATGGGCCCAGGAGAGACAAAACAAATTAGTGAACAAAAATGATGTGTTCACATCTAGAAAACTGCAGTGTATTCTAACTGGTCTCCTTTTAGCTTCTCTTCCCCCTCTCCAATCTATTCTTCCCACAGGAACCAGAATGATACTTGAAAAAAAAGCATGTTTTATTTCCTAATCCCCTGCTTAAAAATTCTTCAATGACTTCTCATTGCTCTTTGGATAAATTCCAGTACTTGAAACATGGATTATAATTCCCGCATGGTTGGTTTCATTTTATAACACTCTTACCATTGAATGCTATTTCCCAGCTATCCTGGTTTTTGTTTGGTTTCTGAGACATATTAAGTTCATTCCCACCTGAGAACTGCTGTTCTTTCTGATTGATAAATATTCTTCTCACTCATATCATCCTTCACTGAGTATTGTAGACATTAGATCTTAATAATTTTCTGTCTTGCTTTTTAAAATGATTCAATGAAATTTATTGTGTACGCAGATATTTCTACATTTCCACATTTTCTTTATGTTTAAATTCCAAATTACAACTTAAAAACTCCTGATATGTATATTTTAATTACTTTTAATAAGGAAGGTATAGTGGTACAGGTCAAGGAAGGCAACTTACCAGAACATTGTTTAAATAGGATGAATAGTAAGAATCAAGAGTCCATGCAGATACTTTACTTTCCTAAATCTGAATATCACAAAAGACACAAAGACTGGACTAGTAGCAAGGCAATTTTTGGAGCATAAATGTTGTGTGGCAGTAGCTTGAAGTCCATCATGAAAGTAATGGATTGAAAATTGAGTCCAGCCAGGCACAATGGCACATGCCTATAATTCCAGCAACTCAGGAAGCTGAGGCAAGAGGAACACATATTGGAAGCCAGCTTCAACAATTTAGTAAGGCTCTAAGTAACTTGGTGAGAGCCTCATAAACAAACAAACAAACAAATAAATAAATAAATAAATAAACAAACAAAATTTTTAAAAGGGATAGGGATGTGACTCAAGGGTAAATCACGCCTGGGTTCAATCCCTACTACCAAACATAAAAATAAAAGGAAAGAAAAAAATTGAGTCCAAATAAAATTGAGCCCTATATGTTTGTAGAGATGTAAATTACTTATTAAAATAGACAAGAAAAGATCACAACTTATTTAGTTGCATGGTGTTAGCCTCATTATTAAAATAATAAGGAATGATGTGCCATTGGAAAAGAGAAAATGTGCACCACACTTTTAAAATAGGAAATATTTCCATTGAAATAGAGACTAATCCAAGTGCAATGTCCATATCAAGAATAATTTTTTTTAAATTAAAGTGGCACAGAGGTGAATATGACATGGTTAGCACCTTCCAGGATTTTATAATCTAGAGAATAAAATCACCTAACAATTCGAGGACTCACAGAAATCTTATAAATTGAAATTTAGCAGACAGAAATATAGCTATACACTATAAATTTAAATATTCTATATAGCATGGATCAATAGAGTATAGCTCAGGAGTTATATTTTGTAAGAAAGAGAGAAGGAGAGAGAGGGAGTGGAAGGGAGACAAAGGGAGGGAGGGAAGGAAGTTTCATTGAAACATCATTAGGCTCCATTATCTGTGTCCTGTTGTAAGTATTCTTGTACCTCAATGACAAAGTTGGGGAATTAAAACAGAGACCACAGAGTGTAAGAATCCTTAAATATTCATTATTTGACTCTTTTCAGGAAAAGTTTGCCTACCTACAGTGTAGATTATAACTATAAAATGTGAAACAAAAATATTTAATGTTTTTTTCCTCCATTTTTAAAAAAGAGCCTATTTTCCTGTTAGAACCAGGCAAACTGATCTTAGACAATTTTAGAAGGGGCCATAATGATTAAATTATACTTAGTTTTATTCCCTCATTTTTAAATTTTTCATTTTTCTTGAGATATAATTGATACATAAAATTATATATAATACTAGATACATACAATTATACGTAATATTTTGATATACAAATACATTTTAAATTATTATCATAATCGGCTAAATAACATATCTGCTTTGATGTGTGTATGTTTGTTATGACAATATTTAAGATATATTTTCTATTGATCACACTATATTATGTGCATGTATAAATATGCCACAATGAAGCACAACATTTTGTACAATAATGCATAAATAAAATAATTTTGAAAACATGAAAATATTAGGAGAATGAAGTATCATTCTCCTAATCTTTCTATGTAATATGACTTTTATCATTAAATGCTTTGAGAATTATAAAAAAATTAATTCCTTAGCAATTTTCAAGTATACCACACAGTGTAATTAACTATAGTCATTGTGCTGGGTATTAGATCTCCAGAACTTACTTGTTCTGCTTAACTGAAACTTTGTACACTTTGTACAACATCTCCCATCTCTCTACTGCTACCTGCTGTCCATCACCACTCTGCTCTTCCCTTCTATTAATTGGACTCTTTCACATCCTGATTGTAAGTTAAGTCATGTATAATTAGTGTTTCTGTGCCTGGCTTCTCTTACTTAGCATAATCTTACTAGGTTCATTCATGATATCACAAATGATAGGATTTCCTTCATTTTTAAGGCTGAATAATATTCCATTGTGTATATGTGTAGGACTTTTTTTGTCCATTCATTCCTTGTTAGATATAGATTCATTCCATATCTTGACTACAATGGTTTATTTGGTTTTGAATCAACATAAGCCCTCAGAAGGTATTTGAAATATAATATAGAAAACCTAGTTTTCTACAAGTAAAATGGAAAAAACTGGTTAGTTCTATATATTGTTTTTCTGTTAAAGGTATCTGCTCTTAGGAAACAATTTTGCTAGTTAATTTCAGCATGCTTCTACAAACACTCTTTTAAATATATCACAGTTAAAATGGAATATATATAAAAAATAAATAAATATATCACAGTTAACTATAAAAATTAAAAGCAAAGTCAACAAACAGAAATTACTGTTTATCTGAATTTGCAATTTTCAACAAGATAATGATCCTTAAGATAACATGATTTCTTTTCATGTATGCATGTGTATCAAAGGGAATTTTCTAAAATTAATTTTCAAACTAGAAAAGAAAATAAGTAAAAGGAAATTGAGATTGTCACTCACAAATGTCACCCCTGAGGGTGGTCCATTCTATAATGAGTAACAAACTGAACAAAGATTATCAGTGGCATAACAAGGTAGCCATTGCCGGTGAGGTGGTAAATAGTTGGTAGGAAGTTAGGAATTGGCTATGGATATAGCTCAGTTGGTAGAGTGCTTTGCTTCACATGCACAAGGCCCTGGGTTCAATCCCTAGCATCACACACACACACACACACACACACAAGGAAGTTAGGAACAAAGAATTAGAAATGTTGGATCTGTGCTCTTTGCATCAATTTTCCCAGATTATAACATTGAAAGCATTTCACTCCATATTTTCTATTTGTTTTTTCTTCATATGTTTATAAATTTACCCATTTAGCAAGTATTTACTGAGTGCTTAGTACAAAGCCAGACCCTCTTGTAGTCACTGTGAATGCAAGATACACAAAACACAATAGGAGTAAAAAAGTAGAGAGTTTGATGAAATGTAATATTTATCTGTTAATCCTATTTTGTTTGCATTTAGTTACACTCTGTACTTGTATTAGCATATCTAAGATTTATCCTTAATGGATGCACAAAGTTCTTGAGACCTGTTCCTTAATTAATGTTGCTTGTCTGACTAAATATTTTCAAGGATTTCTTTTTCCTGGTACATGGAACTACTCTCTTGGTTTTCCTCTAGCTATACCTGACTTGGCCAACCCCTCTCTTATGGTTTTCCTTGGGTAGAAAAGAGACCAAAGTACCAAGACAAGGTATGAGCAACTGAGCCTATGTTTTATCTGCAGCCAGGTAACAATCTGTGTGGCCTTTTCTCTCCCTCCCTACTCTAATGGCAAAGGCACAAATTTCTTTCTAATCAAATGCTCTGTTCTGAGTTTTCAAGTCTTTCTATATGTGCTTCCATCTGTGTTCACACTAAGCTTCCTTAACTTTAATGCCTTACATAGTCAACCCCTCTTCTTGTTTTTCTTGGAATTTTAAGATTACATTTTAAAAATACTCACTTATTTCATTTACCATAATAGGTAACAATACTTAGAAATATCATTTTCACCTAATTTCAAACTTGATTACAATTATCATGTATATGTTGCTTTTATCATCATAGCCTGAAGACTCATTTTTTAAATGGCTTTCATTTAATATGCTTAATAGCTTCAATATGGTTGATTTTACTAGAAGAGGGAGAGTTATTTATTTATTTTTTTCCCATGTGAGCTAAATAGCATAATGGAGATAGCACATTTATTTCAGAGGTGGTTCTTTATGGACCACATTTTATTCATATGAGCAGGCACTCTTTAATTGTGTGTCCATACTCAAGGGTCAACATGAAATACTTTATGTAAAATTATAAAGCATTTTTAGCATCTTGTGATTGATTGAATCATAAATGTATAAGGATTCTCAGTTCATACAATATCAGTGGACTGTAAGTTGAATCTACAAAGACTTGGCAAATGTTCAAACTAACCATATTTGGACTACCTAGCTCTATTTGTGATGACCAAAGGCAATTCTAGCTGAGTTTTAGAACTCAGGAATATTCAACACTTTACAGGAAACAACCAAAAACATATAATTCAAATGTTTCCCTAGTAAAACAATAATATTATAAATAGTCTATTTTTTATTTCTGTAGTTCTGTAAAAATATATATTCTAATTTTTACAAAAATCCTGTAAAGCAGACAAGGCAGGTGTTTAGAGATGTTAACACATTTTCTCAAGAAAATGAAATTACCATCAGAGCCTGATTACTCTTAGTATAAAACTCCCTTTAATATATCAAACTTCTATTGAAATTTGATGTGTTGCAATGGCAATTTTTAGATCATATTATATCACAAAAATGCATTATAATGCAGTCGAGTATGATTATAGTATATAATAAAAATATTTGAAAAATTATTTTCTTGTAGCTTGTGAAAGAAGAGTCTTCTATCACTCATAAAGATGGAATGCCAACTGTGTGACTAAGTTCACTGTGAACACTCTGCTTACAAGGCAGTGGAGCAGGTTCTTAGTACACCCAGAAAAATGTAACTCAGTACTACTAATTTTATTGTCAATGCTAGAGATCCATTACCAATATATTCCTCAGAAATTAGCATTTGTCTGAATAATTTGAAGTCTGTCTTTTACTAATTTTAATGTAAATACCAGTGACTGTGAAAAAAGAATAGTTTTAGTAATGCTTGCTTATATTAAAAGAGGTTGAGTGAAATTCATTCAATAGAATAATCAAATGTATTTGCGAAATTCCCACAGCCATAGGTTTATGAATAAAAAAGAGGATATTAGTTCAATATATCAAAACATATGACATATAGAGGCATCCGAATATATTGAAGAAATATTTCCCATGCCGTATCATATTATAGATGGTATAAATGATAAGAGTTTACAATACAGGTGGGATAAAGTATGAAGGTCTGCAACACTTCTCTCAAAATGAAGATAAATGAAAGAAGATTATTCTTGAAGTCTGTCTATACCATTCAAACATGAATATCATCTTCTTTATTGACACATTGAATTTTCTACAGTGAATAATGAGTGATGCTTACAAATTTATTATTCCACTGTGCTACAGTTAGATCTGAAATGTTCTGCCAAAAGCTCATGTGTTGACCATTTGGTCTCCAGTTGGTGGTGTTATTGTAAGGTGGTGGAAACTTTAGGAAAAAGAGCCTAAAGTTCTACCTAGAGGGAGTATGTCACTGGAGGCATGCCCTTCTCTCTCTCTCTCTCTCTCTCTCTCTCTTTTTCTTTCTCTCTGTTTCCTGGCTACCATGAAGTTACCATTTATTTCATTATACCCTCCTCATCGTGGTGTTCTGCTTCATCACAGGCCTAAAATCAATGGAGTCAGCTAAACATGAGCTGAAATCTCTGAAACCATGAACCAAAATAAATCTTTCTATATTCTATGCTGTTTATGTCAGGTATTCTTTCACAGCAGCCGAAAAAATAACCAACATGCCCTGGGAGTCTGTTTGTATGTTTGATTGTCAAAAAAGTAAAACACATACATACATACAAACATACACAAACACACACACACACATTTAGAGAGGGAGAGAGAGGTGGCAGGACTATATTCTCACATAGTAAAAATCAAAATAGTAACAGTATTCTACAAAATATGAATATTCTACAAAATATGAATATTTTCATATAGCTATACAGAGATATTGTGAAATCTATAATGCTTATATCCAATATGTCAACTTGAGAATGAAGCATTTTAAGTTCCCAAGCTGAAAAATACAAATGTTGAAATTTATATTTTAGTGTTTTCTTCACCAACTAAATACTTTTATCAACTGTGTGTGTACATGATTTGAAGTGAAAATAATAAAGTGTGTGCAAGTCTTGAATCAAATGTTTAAGTTACCAAAAATCCAATGTTTTCAAAATCTAGTCATAGCAAGATGCCCATGGGTCAATAATTCTGAAGTTGCTAAATTTCTAGGTCCAATATCCACAATTGGTGATTCACCAGACTGTAATGGAGTTCAGCAACCAGAATATTAAGTTATTCTGGTATAATTTGTCATAAGATTAAACTTTTAGGGGAAAAAACTATCATTGTCAGTATATTATCATAGAATAATGTTTACTTAATTAAGTACAAGTCTATAAGAAATACTATTCAAGTTAATTTTTTCCTGCCATTGTTTAAAAGAATCAGGAGTAGTACCTTCATTAGGTATCATTAAGCTTGTAACTTACGCTAAACCCAGTGAGGTCCTAAAGATCTATTTGCTATGTTCTCTCAAAGAAAAAAGAGCAGAGTTACTAAAGTAACACAAGAAAATGACATTTGTGCCTCCTTTCCACAAGTAAATGAATCAGAAAATACTTAAATAGAGAAAGAGGAATATTCAAACAAAATAATATAAAGCAAACAAGGAAAAACAAGGCACTTATCAACAAAACCAGAAGCCAACCAGTGTCAAGCAGGGAGAGTTTTATGCAACTGTCCGGTGTAGCACTGGTTCATAATCAAAGCCAGAAAATAGATAATACACTTTCCTTGAAGCAAGCTCAAAAGACACCAAATTGGCAAGTTACAATTCCTCAGAAACAATTTCAAAGATCAGTTTTCAAAAGGTATAAGAAAGTTAGGATTCACTTTTCCTTGTCTACCTTAACTTGATCAAATAGAATGTAAACTTGAACTTTGGTTCTGCTGACCATCAACATGGGGAGGCAAGAGTGGAGGGCCGGTGAGTCAGATTCCCAGCTGGGTTATGTGATGTTTTCCAGGGAAAGAACTCTTCCAAAGATGGGGTGGTCAAGGCACAGAAGCTTTAGTCAAGGTGACAGGTCCATGCTGGAGGAGGCATGTAAGTACTTTGAGCACACTGAGTTTATAGAGTCAGATAATATTCCAGGGAACAACACGGAATTCATTCAGTTAGGCTCATTTGTTTAGGAAATTTTTACTGCATATGCTTCACATGTCAGGCATGGCTCTTGCTTACTAATTTAAATTCACTGACTTATAGTCTAAAATTATTTATACTACTACTACTACTACTACTACTGCTACTACTACTACTACTACTACTAAAATATTACTAAAAAAATAGATTTACCAAGTATTTTACCCATTTTTATACTAATCCCTTCTTCTGTTTTTAATTTATTTCTGCTGATAGACATCCTTTAGTTCTTTATTCAGTAAAGATCTGTGATATTACTCTTTGTAAATCTGAATATTCAGCTTTTATTTTAATCAAAACTTGGTTCATTATATTATATGAGTTGACTCATCATAACCTCAGACATTTCTGTTTCTGTTGCTCATGGAAATCCTGAGAACTATAAATGCATGAGAGGATACTTTACAGGGAGTCAGTGTTCCCATCCTTGATATGTGTATGTGTTGTGTGTGCATGTGTGTGTGCATACACAGGCATATGTTAAACTTTGATGTTTTGAGACTTATAACAATGTATTCAGTTAGGAGTTTGATTTTTATTTCCCTTGGTTTGGATCAGAGATGATTTTTGAATCTGAGAGTTCATATCTTTTCTGTACTAATAAATACTTTCAGTCATTATATTACTTTTGTTCTTTCCCATTTTGTCTCTTTTTCTGGAACTTCAATTAAACATCGGCTAGTGTTTCTCCTTATGATTGTGTTATATCTGGTGATTTATCCAGAACTTTATGGTTAATAATTCTTTATTCTGCAAAGATATTTCATTATTTCACCTGTCCAATTTTTTTTTATGATTATGGTCTTCATTTCTAGAATTTGGATGATTTTTTCATACAAATATTTTTTTTCTCAGATCATTTTATATTTTTAAATTTTAACAAAATATTTTAAGGTGTATTCTCCATTTTCATGTATCTATGTAAATTCTTCCTGTTTGATGAGTATTTCTTGTTTGCGATTTTTTATCATGAGCTTATCCTCAGCAGCTACTTATTTTCTGGGAGTATCACAGATCTTGAGTTCTGCAGGCATTTTCAGGAGCAGCTTTATATTTTATTTTATCAGAGTAGTGTCACTTTGGAAACATTCCAAATGTCCAGCAGAGACTTAAGTTCTGATTGCTTAGAGGTTGTATTTGTCAGAGTTCTCCAGAGAGAGAGAACCAAGAGTAAATGATAGATAAGTAGATAGGTGGGTAGGTAGGTAAAGATAAGAGGGAATTGATAAGGGCAATTGGTTCCTGTGATTATACAGACTAAGCTCCATAGAAAGCCATCTGCTGGAGATCCTGGGATGCCAGTAGTTAGTTCAATCTGTCTGCAAACTTCAGAATCAGGGAAGCCCATGATCTAACTGTCTGAGGCTTACAGTCTGAGCAACAAGGAAGACACAGGTACAAGTACCAGTTCAAAGGGCTTACCTCTGTCCTTCTGTTGTAACCAGGCCACAGCTGACTGAATGGTTCCTGTTCACATTGAGGGTAGATCTTCTTCCCATGGTACATTGATGTACAATTCAATCTCTTTTAGAAATAACTTCATAGACATCCTCAAAAATAATAGAGGAATCTTTATATTCCTTAATCCAGCCAAGATGACAATTAAAATTAACCACCACAGAGGGAAACTCACCTAGGCTCGCTTTATAATATTGACTAAGATCTCCTGTCAACATGTCTTTCCTTCACTAGCATGAACTCCTGTTGTAAGAGAACTCTCTTTTCCAATTTCTTTCTGTTTCTTACATGTCATAGACATTAAAGAAGTATGATTATTCAACCAAATTCATTAGTCAGTAATTAAATTTCATCCAAATGCATACAAAAGAAAATTTTACTTCAAAACTAAAAGTTATGAGAAACCATGGTTTATGTTGTAAATTGTTATCAATTAAGTAAAATTTAAAGATATTTTTTAAAAAGAAATCCAATCTTTCCAATGTTCAAATTTGTTCTTATGAAAGAAAATAATGCAAAATACACTGGCACAAATTCTCAGTGTTAAGCTATTTGTCAGGCATTAGGTTCTGTTCTTCCAAGCCCTCATGCAAATATTTGTTTCCGAAGAAAGCCATTATATCATGATACTACTTTCTAGTCACAGATGATGAGCTTATATTGAGGGTAAAATGAAATTCCTAAAGGAGCAGGTGCATTCTAAGCATATTAATTATGAAAACAGTTTTAACTATTAATCTACGAACAAAATAATTTTTTAAAATGAACCTCTTGTTACATTTTCGCTGCAGTGGAATAATACAAGATGTTA
The DNA here is from genome assembly GCF_001458135.2 of Marmota marmota marmota. Taxonomy (NCBI): domain Eukaryota; kingdom Metazoa; phylum Chordata; class Mammalia; order Rodentia; family Sciuridae; genus Marmota; species Marmota marmota. Next base: position 49,994,963 of record NW_026000108.1, on the reverse strand, counting down.
GGAGGAAATCAAGATATTGTCATTTATACCCTAAGTAAAGAATCAAATTCTATAACTCAGATCATCTTAGAACACCTACCATAAAATAAAGACACAGATATATTGTTGAAATATTTTATGTTCACTTATAGAAAATGAATAACTATTTTAGCAGGTTTCAATCACATAGTCAAATCTTTGCTAAAATTTCTTTCAAAAAACTTGTCGATCCAGAGAAAGAATGACCCTTTTTTAAAAATGTTAAAAAAATTAACACAAAAGCATTTTTACCATCAAAATAATTTCAGAGCAATTGGAAAATAAAATTTTATTTTATTGGCTACCTGGAAGTTTGAAATAAGTAGGTTCCATTTTAGACTCAATCTACAGAAGTAAGTTGAATTACAAAATTACTAGAGGTGATCTACATGTGGAATGGCTATTGCCTAAAATTATACTCTTTGGATTAATAAGCAGTTTTTCATTCGATTTAGAGTGAAACTCTCTCAAATTCCCCCCTGCAATTCTCTCTCTTAAAACCAGAAAATTATAGTCCTCATAAGAGATAAGCAAAAGGTATTTGCATAAAACCTGGAACCATCTCAATTCTAGGCAAAGTAAAGAAATACTTGGCACAGTGCCAGGTTTAGGTTCTTGGGTCTGTTTGTCATCTTTCAACTGCACATGCAATGTAGGATATTTCTCCCAGAAGCCTTGGACTGACACAGTTCTCTTCTTTCTCAAGAAAAACCATAGAATGTACTGAGAATGGAATAAACCTGAGGTAGTTCGGCCAAACAACCTACACGTGTTCCAAGAAACACGATGTACTGCAGTACTTGAGACTAACATATCATGTTGCCTCTGAGGTGTAAAGAGGCAGGGATGCTGCTTTCTGGGATCCCTCAGCTGTGATCTAAGTGCAGCATATACAGACAAGACCATATGCTCCCCAGGACAGGTTTCCTGAACCTTGGGAGATCAGTTCATCATGAATTTTAGACTTCTGTTGTCCCTTCCTGCCTGTCTGTAAGTAATAAATCTGCTTCATGTAACTGGTGTGTGGGTGTTCTGTATCACTAGATTTAGGCAAGTAGTAACCAGAGCATGGATGAACCTGTTTTGCTAAATTGGAATGGAGAGCAGGGTCCAGTCTGACATAGCCATGGCTTGTTGGCAAAGCAGGTCCTGCCCAGTACCCAGTCCACAGTGAAGATATCAACTTGGAAGCGCAGGAATTGGCCATGGCCTATGCATGATCTCTAAATATTGGGAATTTACTTAATTGCTCATTCCTCCACTGAACAGCTTAGGAAGAGAGCACTCACATCATCTTGAAGAATCTGAGAGGGAAGAAACACACATAATGCAGACCTTCACAGAAAGGAAGACTCACTGTCCACAGGACAGATGAAGGAATAAACCAGGGAAATCTTATACAACTTGGTTGCTGGGCTTGTTTAATAAAGCAGTATTGTGGATTCAAACATCTCAGACCTAATTGTGCAGTTAGGAATGGGACCCCACTGGAGGCCAGTGGCCCTATACTCCTTCCAAGATTAAAGGATAAAGATAATTCAGACTTTTTTTTTCAAGATTTTGGATACTAGAGCCCACATGACAATATTTCCAGTTCTTTTTGGAAGAACAATTAATCTGATGACATGAGGAGGTTTGGAAACAAATGGGGTGACCCATAGTGCGTCTCTTAGTGGTGCTTGTCTGCTCAAGGTAGGACCCTTTGTGCATTTCAGGTATTGATGACCATGGTTCCCATTGATGAACTTCATTTTAAGCACTAACATTTTAGATGCTGGTGTCACAGAGCATCACTGCCATCTGAAGGGGCAGTTGCACTGGCAACTAACAGTTCAAACTATAAGAGTGGGGTATATTTGCTCTACAGGTCTCTAAGCTACCCAAGCCCCAAGGGATTATTCAACAAGAGCCACAAAACATAGTAAGTGGAGAAAAGAATGTTACTTTGTTGATGCAGAACTTGCTATAGAGAAAAATGTTCCTACTCATTTTTTTTTTCCACAATGTAACCACCTAATTTGGTTGGTCAAAAAAGGCTTCAGGGAATTGGAATAACAATGGACTCCAAATGGCTGAATGCCAAGACCACTTAGGCAGGAAGCCAAAGTATTACAAATACTATCAAGAAAAAATTTTTGGCTCTAGCAGTAACCTACTGATAAAAAGAAGGCCCAACAACTGTTTAACCATTTGCCCCCCGGGCAGGTTTCCTCAACCTTATGAGATCAGTTCTAAGAAGGTATGTACTCCACTTGGGTGTACTCTTGATTTCCTTTATCAAAGTGACTGACAAAGCTGCCAACTTTAAAGAGGATCTTTGTAGCACATGCTCTTGGAAGCCATTCAAAAGGCCATGGCCCAGATGCTGCATTTGGAACTTGTAGAATCTGTTAACCCAATAAAGGTTCAGATGTTCTTGGTCTTCACATATGTTCCTTGAAATTTGTAGAAGCCCCAAACTGCCACTTAGGTGCACAAGCCTCTCAGATTTTAGACACCTAAATTGCCCTCCATAGTCTCCAAAAATAACTATTTTGAACGGTACCTCCTTGTCTGTTATTGGGCATTGATGGAAACTGTTTTACAGGTCACACTCCACACTGCACAGTTAATTTTCACTTAGGCACTCCAAATCCTCACTAATAAAATTGGACAGGCTCAACAAGACTTAATTGAGCAAAGAGAAAAGATACATTTAAGAACTTGCCCAAATAGTACCCCAAGGGACCAATAAGTTCGATGAAAATTGACTAACTTACCAGAAAGAACAAACAACCCTTAGGAAATGGTTTGCTTTTAGCTGTGGCTAGCCTAGAGCCTAAGACTTAAAGACATGTGTATCAATGGTGTGGCATGATTTACTGATAGCTCTACAAACAACAAGCAGACAGGATCTATTTGGCTATGGCTGCCACATGGTCAGAGGATGCTTATTGCTAACCATTTATGCAGTGTTGCTAACCATTTATGCTACCCCTACTATCATATTTAACTACATTGTCACTGACTCATGATCATTTTCAACAGTCTAGCCAACTGCTCAGGAGAATGGCAACTGAGAGATGGGACTATTCACCCATTCTGTCCCATTATCACAGATGTGGAACACCTATAAAAACTTAAATAAATATATAATTATATAATATATAATGTAGTAATATAATAATGTAATTAATTTATGGTATGATTGTAGTATGATAATGTCAATTTAATAATAACACATGTAGGCTCTAGAGTATGATTTTCAACTTATTTTAATGCACCTATCTCAATTTTATTGAAATACTAACAGAATTGAAAATTTTGAACAAAATGGGTTAAAGGATTCTCTGTGTGGGCACAAAGACTCTGGTATCAGCTTGCTACAAGGGACAAATATATCACTTATGTGGAATCAGGGACTATCATAGCTTCCCTTAATGAGAACTTAGGTCAAATTTTTGGAGAACTCATAAGAATTCACTCTGATCAAAAAACATCCTTTACTTCCCATGCAAAACCCCAATGGGAACATTCTCAAGAAATACAAAGGACTTCCATCATACCCCATCTGATTAAGGGCAATATGGACCCTAAAGACTACACTCCAACACAAGGGGAAAATGACACAGCAGTGCATGTTCAGAAATGCTGTGCTTGCTGGGGCTCAGTGGCAATAAACTTGGGAAATTTAACTTTGTGCTCAGTTCTATGATTTATGTAATGGTGGTCATAACATTTAGATACATTAATTTGAAAGAAATTTAAGAGAAAAAAAGAGAAAGAAACCATTTTAACTAGTGTTTGATACGAATTACTTAAATATTTTATATCTTTGCTAATTTTTGTCTAATTCTTATCATTTTGTTACTACTTGTACCATTATGTGAAAAAAATTAAGGCACTTGCAGATCCAGCATTGTGAAGTAACTATTGTACATTGAAGGTCCAATTTAATTTTTTTTTTCATAAGGAAAATAACATATTAACAAACAATAGAAATTGTCCTGTAACTTTGGCTAACTAACGCCTTTTATCAATAGGGGATTAGTCATACCTTTAGTCATTCAACAAATACTTGTTGAAATTTTCTATATGTTAGGTCCTGGTGTTGATGCTATTGACACACTGGAGACCAGAAGAGAACAAACACTTGCCATCATAGAGCTTATTTCATTGGAAGAAAGAGTAAGCAAACCAGCAAAAATATATATGATTACATATGTGTGCAATACTTAAAATATAGATATAATATGTATTAATAATGGCAGATAGCGAGAGTGTTATAATGGGTAGAAAATATAGCTGAACAAGAATATAGAGAATATTGGGAATTGAGGTCAGGAATTAATTTAAGAAGTGTTCAGAAGAATTATCTTTGTGGAGGTGATGACCTATAATGAAATGAGAAAGAAGACTGCAGGAATCTCTCTCTCTCTCTCTCTCTCTCTATATATATATATATATATCTCTCTATATATATATAGAGAGAGAGAGAGAGAGAGAGAGGAAATGAAAATGAGAATATTTTAGGCAATGTAATAATTTGGTGCTATGATTTTAATTTGTCCCTAAAATTCATATGTTAGAAGTATCCCAGCTCTGTACGACTGAAAGGTGGGGCCTCTTGGGAGATGCCTAGGTGGTGCCTTTCTTCCAGTTTTTCTCTCTCTTTCTCTACTGCCATGTGAGGAACAGCATTTCTCAAGAGGATACAATGTCTTGGAAAGGGAGATGGAACCCAAATCAGACATCTAAATTTCTGGCACCTTGATCCTGAATGTTCCTAGTTTCTACACCTGTAACAAATAAATGTCTGTTCTCTATGAATTATCCATACAATAGTCTTCTGTTATCACAGCACAAATATGACTAAGTTACCAGGGTAGAAGCCCTAAGCATGATGTACTTGGCATCTTTGTTCATGCCAACCATGCCACCTGGTTCAAATTATTCAACATGGTTATTATAAAATTTTCTTATAACACCAGACATATATTAAGCGCTCAGCATGTGATAGTTGCTATATGAATTAATGGGTAAAATATGGGCCACATTGTTGTAGACTAGAAATATCTGGAGAGAGAAATTATCTAATAGAGACATTGTTGAGACCCTGGAAATATAAAGAAGATATAAGAGGAAAGAATAGGCTATAAAAGAAGACAAGGAAAGTCTAGATACAAATATTAATTATTTTGCCATCTTGCCAAGTGAAAGGAACAGAAATATGCAGATATCTTAGGCTTTTAAGATTCTATCATGTTTTCCTTAAATAGGGTAATACTACTCTTAGGCCAGCCTCCCAATAAAATCTTGAATATATTTATTAAAAAAATAAAGTAGATTTAGTAATTTGTAAGGCTTAAACAGATACACATTTTACTTTTACTTTTCTAATTCTTTTTTGTCATATTTTTGAACACTTAGAAATTAATTTAGAGTAAATTATTTCAGCAGCTATTTGTTAAGAAGTAACAGTGGAAAAAATCTGAAAATATGAATTTTATTTGATTGAAAGAGCTCTAGTTCCTGAAAAATGGACAATGGATATGCTTAGCAGTGTTAGCGATATGCAGTGGCGCACACCTATAACCTCAGTAACTCACAAGGCTGAGTCAGGAGGATCACAAGTTCAAGGCCAGTGCCAGAAATTTAGTGAAATCCTGTCTCAAGATTAAATTAATTAATTACTTTTAAAAACCTGGGGATATATAGGGATGTGGCCCTAAAGAACCCATGGGATTAATACCCTGTACCAAGAATTTAAAAAAAGACATTTGTTGAATACTTATTCACACAAAATACTCTCTGACAACAGGAGAGAAAGGGGGCAAAAAAGAAATAATTTTTTTCCTGAATGACAAAACTACCATAAATTGGGTAATTGTAGAGTCAAAGAAAAGGAGTAGAAGTACCCAAGGTTTACATATATTTTGATAAAAATAATTATTCTAACTAAACAAAGAACATGTCTTTCAGGAAAAAAAATGTCAAAGAAAAAGAAGAGTAATCAAAAAGGCAAATTCCTTTAAACTGGTACTTTGTTAACCATTGTCTAAGGACTTCAGGACTTTATTTATGCTGGTAAAAATTCATAACACCTTGAGCCTGCTAACAGCTATAAATTATGAAAGTGCCTCCTAACTCCTGTATATTCATGCTAGTTAAGCAACTTTCTGACTATAAATTGGCTTATAACAGATGTTTGCTGGTATATTTTTCTTCTAATATGAGTGCATGATTCATGTTATTTTTATATTTCACATTAATATATTGTCATTTGGGATTTTATCCATTTCTGAGCTTGAATCATCTGAATATATCCTGAAAAATATGTGTATTCTCACATATATTAGGATATCCAGATGTTCAATATTGAGATTCATGTCAAGAACTCAGATAAAATAGTCCTTTATGAGGCTTTATAGACAGTCACTTCCAGAAGAGCTTCCACTTTGTTGGAATTATTTCTTTAACTATTCTTCAGACTTATTTTCCCCCTTTTACCTATCTATGCCAAAACATATACTATCTGGATTGAAATTTTATTGGTTGTTCCAGTCCTTTAAAATCATGTTACAACTACTTTCCCTGAAACCTCTGGCAGGAATAGCATTTTGTTGTTTTATCTCCCATGATACTTGCAACACTTTTATATTTATTATTATTATTATTATTATTATTATTATTATTATTATTATCTCAGTGATTGAACCCACAGGCATTTAACCACTGAGCCATATCCTCAGCCATTTTTTATATTTTTATTTAAATACACAGTCTTGCTAGTTTGCTTTATGGCCATGCTAAATTGCTGAGGTGAATTTTCAAATCTGGATCCTCCTGCCTCAGTCTCCCAAATCACTGGGATTATAGGTGTGTGCCACCACACCTGGCTTCCCATGATACTTGGTATCTCTGTGTAACATACATATATATGTGTGTGTATAAACATTTATAATCATGTTATTTTCTCTTTATGTTGTGTATTTCTTGTCTTTTCCAAATTATTATAAGCTACTTGAAAAGAACCATGAGATATTATTATGACATGCAGTTTGAGAAATTTCATGAACTCATTTTAAAAGGATAGATATTCCTTTTTAGAGGGTGGGGGTTCTGGAAATCAAATCCAGGTCTTCACACATTCTAACTAAGCAAGTGTTTTACCACTGAGCTACATCTCTATTTCCAAAACTTGAAAAATATTGAATTAAATGCATTTAATGTATCAAAGATTCTTTAAATATTGCATATAGACACATGTACTTCATTTTTGATAGCTATACAACTACATCCTAGTAATGTTTCTCACAGAAAAAAATCAATATTCTCTCTTTGTATTTTATCATTTCAAATAATAGTAATTTACAATAATAGTGTATTGTTCTGAAGAGACAAACTATCCAGTTAGCAGGAGTAGTCTACCTGGAAAGGAGGATAATCTCTTCAAAGCGTACAGAAGGCCTGGATCATTCTCCTCTTAGTGCTGCCTGTCTGATTGTTACCCAACTATATCATTTGTTTAGCACAGAAGTATCAGAGGTACTAGAAGCAAATAGATACGGAGGTTTCTTCTGGTCATGCTTGTTCTTATTTATTTTAATCCAGAAAACTACCACTTCTGAGTACAAAATGATGACATCATTGAGCATTTCTAATGTTCTGTGCTGCTGCTAAACCCTGGGTAGAAAGTAAATAAGTAATCCTTAGGAAACTCTAGTGAGGAGTGTTAACCCAGCTTTATAGGAGGAGTCCAGCACAGAGGAGGAACTGAATGGTCGAAGGCCACATTAAGAGTCTGCACCAGAACTGTCAGCAGAACTAATGAACATCTGCCAACAAGCTTGTGCCCAAAACAAAGAGTGGGAGTCAGTCTTAATTGCTGCAGAGTGACACTACCAACTACAAAAGGCACTTTTAACTAAAGGGATTTCTAGTCTACTATCAGCATCCAAGTTAAAGTAAAAGTATGTCCCTGGTGAAAAAGAGAGCATAGATTGTGCACAAAGCTAACACTTTAAAATTCCATCAGAATTACTATTGAGAAAATTATTTCCAGTTAGAATTTAAGCCATGAGAAAAGATAAACGTATTTTTGTATTAGCAAGTCAAATAGCATTGTATATTTTCTGTTATAATTATAATAAATGAGAGTTCCAGTCTAAGTCTACATAGCAAAGGTTTTCTAGGAATGGATGGGACAGGCTTAAGAGAAGTGAGAAAGATTCTGGAACATTCCATTCTAACTGAAAAAGGAGCCAGCCTCAAGGAGCTAACCTCATCTATGCACCCAGCATTTACTCAAAGAGCTGGTGATTTTAGAATGTGCCCTCCATCCCAGTGCTGATGAGTTCTCTAAAGATACAGATAATAAGTTAAAAAAGTGAATTCCTGGAAAGATTTATAGCCTGGCTTCCTCTTTGCTCTGACATGATGTGAATCTGAGAATAGCAAAGTGTTCTCTCCCATGTCCCTCTAAATCACCTTCATTTGGCTCTAAGACTCTTGTACAAAAACAAGGACAGAGTGACAGCAGCCCAACTTAGAAGTGAGCAGTACCTAGGAGAACCCAGTAAAGCAGCAATACAGGCCTGGAGCCTCAAGTGAAGAAGGTAAAGATGACAGGGTGGGGCCAGCACCCAGAGGGAGACAGCTGCAGTGGCAGCAGCTGGTGAGAGCAGTCTTGTTTGCAAGAAAATGTGAGGCACTCTGAAATACCAGGCAGAGACTGTTGAGTAGGAACGTTTTTCCATCTGCTCCAGAGGTACGCTGCCAGGGTGATTCCTTATCTACGTATGGGCTGGTGAAACTTTGGGAAATAAGTAAAAGGTAAATTTAGTGTAATGCTTCTGGATTCTGTACATCTATGGTGTAATATTTGGGAGTTAACTGATTTTTATGTATGTGATAGTCACAGTTTCTGACTTCAACCTTATTAAATATACATAGAGATATAAGGACTTCGATGAAATTATATTAAGAGTTCTATAGAAGCAGGTGGGAAAATCTTTTTGTTTTGTTTTGTTTTGCTTGGGATTGAACCCAAGGTCTATAGCATGGTAGGTAAGCACTCTACCACCAAACTGTGTTCTCAGCCCTCTTTCTTTCTTTCTTTTATACCAGCTTTTTCTTTTCTTCTCTTTTTGTTTCAGTGACATTTATTTATTGTTTTGGTCAATGTGGTGAATAAGCTTACTTGAAAGTATAGTTGGCCAGGCACAGTGGTGCACATCTGGAATCCTAGTGGCTCTACAGACTGAGGCAGAAGGATCACAAGTTCAAAGCCAGCCACAGCAGTGGCAAGGCACTAAGCAACTCAGTGAGATCCTGTCTCTAAATAAAATACAAAATAGGGCTGGAGATGTGGCTCAGTGGGCAAATGCCCCTAAGTTCAATCCCGGTATCAAAAAAAAAAAAAGTACAGTTGAAGGTTAAGTTAGAATAATTAAAAGATTGGACAGATTTAATAATCACCTTAATTTTTATAAAGGAAGTGAGTTTTCTATGGGAGTATCAATTTTTTGTTGGGTAGGGGGACTGAAGGCACCTGTTTTGAATTTATTGCTTTCTATGACTATTTTTCATTCTTCATCATTAATAAAATGTTAGCTACAAAAAAAAAATAAGACTATAGCAGATATTCAATGTGTTTGAGGGGAAATTTGAAAATTAGGACAGCAGTTTCCTCTGTGACTATTTCAGATGTGGTATAACCTGGTCTGCAACTTGAAATGCTATCAGGGGAGAGGCAAGAAATGCAAATGAAAGAAGCATCCCAATGCTTTCCTATTTCTTGGTGAGCCAGGGTTTTCTTAAACTGCAAGAATGACCTTGAATTAGCCAATCCTCCAGCCTCAGCTTCCCGAGTTGCTGGGATTACAACTGCACCTGTGTGCCACTGCACCTGGGTGGGAAAACATTTTAAATATCTCAAGAATCCAAAAACAAACAAACAAAAAACCCTGCAAAACCCACTGGACAGTGGTGACAATTACCTACAAGTTATAAATACTTAAAGAATGATGACTTATGTAAATAATGTCAGATGGACTGGCTGATGATATGACTTATACTTAGGAATTTGGGCTGAAAAAAAAAAAAACACAATACCTATTTCTGAAATGTAGGAAGGCCCTTTTGTTGTTCCTAACATAGGACCTAAAATGTTTCATACATATGAAGACCAAAAGTCGCAGATTGTGCCCACATCAGGGAACTCTTTAATCAATAGAAACCCCAGGATACCAACTTACTCTAAAAGAGATAATCACCTGAAACCTATCTATATTCATATCTTTGCATGATAAGAAGTTTATCCATTTTATATGCCCAGAACATTATTACATACTCTGGAACAGAATGGTAAACAACAAAGTTATATCTTCACAGGGTTCATAATCTGGAGGGGAAGATAGACAGTAATCAATTAATCACATGCAAATTATGATACTGTACTTCATCAAATATATAATATCATCAATTTCATGATGTGATGAGATTTTTTTGCATCATTAAGAAAAAAACCCGGGGCTGGAGTGGTAGCTCAGTTGTAGAGCACTTGCCTTGCACAAGTGAGGCCCTGGGTTCAATTATCAGCACCACATTAAAAATAAATAAAAAATAAATATATTGTGTCCATCTACAACTAAAAAAGAAAGAAATAAAAAAGCCCATTTTGTGATGCAATGCTTTCCAATAACTTAGGCTTCTTTAAAAATAATTTTTTAAGGTTTACTTAGACATGGTCTCATCAAATATTACACTTGATCAAACAGTTCAGTACCCCTAAGTGAAACCAACTGAATAATGTTTTCTTAAAACTTTTTTTTCTATCACAATCAAGTTTCTCTCAATAGTGTTGATGTCACCCCCTCCCATAAATACACACACTATCATTCACTGTGTTCCTGGGAATTTTAGCACTATAGGATTTCTTTACAATGCAGTCCATTTTTGCTTCCAAATTTCTTTCAAGTCACTGAATTCCATTTTCCGCAATTTTGCAGCCGGTAATTTTCAGCTTAGCATGTGAAAGACAATCCTTCTGCACATAGCTCAGTAACAAAATCTCACCTATCCTCATCTATTCTTATCTTTCTTTTTCAAGTACCACAAAGAAATGTATTGTTCCTTTGCACATAAATATGGAGATGCAGTCATCCCTCCATTGATCTGTATTCACTGCATTACCAAATACATGCCATACTATTCCATGCATTTCAGCTTCCACAATGCACATTTTATTTTATTGCCAAACCATTATGATTTTGAAATATTTTTTAAAAATTAACAGATGTAATGGAAAAATGCACATAGTTCCATTCCATAATTTGTCAGCTTGTTTTATCATAAGTCCCCTCTTCATAAAAGTAGTTAAATACAACAGAATACCAGTTTACCCAAGAAAACAAAAAGACTACTGTATTAAAAATTACTAAGATGACAAGTTCAAAAGGATTTTATAAATCTCATCCTAATCAATGATAAAAGGGTAATAATGAACTTAAAAGTAAAATCTCTGGAAAGAGTTGTGGATATACTGTAAGTTTGGGGTATAAATTTTAGTAAGTTTGGGGGATAAATAACTCTAACCCAAGAGTGTTGATGAATATAGGTAACTTTCTTAATGAGTTTGATTCTAACGAAAATTTAAGGGACATGGAAAGCTCAGTTCTAGGGGTAAGAGGGATGGAGGGATTATATTTTTTAAATGTGGGAGGGAGCCTTGGACACAGCTAAATGCCAATCAGAAACATCAATATTTATAGCTGCTCAATTCACAATAGCTAGACTATGGAATCAACTTAGATGTCCTTCAATAGATGAATGAATAAAGAAAATATGGTATATATACTCAATGAAATATTACTCAGCTTTAAAGAATAGTAAAATTATGGCATTTGCCAGTAAATGGTTAGAGTTGGAGAATATCATGATAAGTGAAATAGCCAATCCCACAAAACCAAAGGCTGAATGTTTTTTCTAATATGCTGAAGCTAATTCAGAATAAGGTGAGGTGGGCGGGTGCGGGGGGTTGGGAAAAATAGCTTTACCTTAGATTAGGTAGAGGGAAGTGATGAGAGGGGAAGAGAAGGGATGTAGGGATAGGAAAGATAGTAGAATGAAACAGACATTATTACTGTATGTATATATGTGACTACATGACCAATATGATTCTGCAACATGTACACTCAGAAAAATGGTAAATTATATCCCATCTATGTATGATATATCAAAGTGCATAAATGCATTCTACTGTCATGTATAACTAATTAAAACAAATTTTAAAATGTTTTTAAAAAGTAACATTTAAAAATATGGGGAAAGTATCAGGCAAAAAAAAAAAAAAAGAAAAAGAAAGAAGAAGCAAAAGTGATAGTATCATAAAGTACCTGAGAAAGCTGTAGGTGATAGGCTAACTAGTTGTTGTGAGATCAATTTTTATACTTGAGATGAGGCCCAGGATATAGTATGAGATCACAGATTCTAGAATCAGGAAATCTTTGTGAAAATACCACTGCTTACTTCTGGGTGGTCTTGATCAAGTTAGTTAACCACTCTGTGAATGTTTTCTCATCTAAAATGTGAAAACAGTTAATGGTACAAATTTCACAGGATTGTTTTAAGGATCCTATGAATAGATGTTTTTAAGTTTCTTAGAATTGTGCATAACAAATGTATAGCATTTTAAGTCTTTGTTGTTACTATTATTTTTATTAAGCAATCCAATTACTCATGCTGACAGAATTGGCTACTTCAGGTTAAAGATTGCTATTGATTGGTCACTCATGATGTCAGTGATCTAATACTTGTGGCACATAAGATTATTGGTATTTTAAACTGAATTTTGTCTTTTTTCACCCTTACAAGTTCATTATAGAGCAAAAAAGCAGAAATGCTGTTTAATAATCCAGCAAGCAAATCCAGCCCTCATTTTGGACTTTATCTTTGACAAAATGTAGATCTCCAAATATTATATTATTTGTGGTTCATGAAGATGATTTTCTCATACTAATATGAAAATTTGGAAATATATAATATATTCACATTCATTTTTCTTTGAAGGAGATTGCAGTAGCAGTATAAACATTTATTTGGCATGCAACAGATCTAGGTTTGAATAAAGATCTATTTACTTGCTACCTATGTAACACTAAACAAGTTTCTATTTATTCATTTAAAAAGATAATGTAAAAAGTATTATCTCAGAAAACTCTGATGAGCTTTACTTAAGAAAATAGATGTCAAAACCTTAATAGAGAGCCTAGTATTTAAAAAGTATTCAATTATACTAATGAGATTATTGGTTTTTTTTTAGTTTTATTGATTTTTCATATATTTGTATATAGAGTAATATGTTCACACCAATTCATGACTTTATACATGTACTTTCTTTGCATTATAATTCTTATTACACATATATACCACAATTTTTTTATATCTGTTTATATATAAAGTATGTTGACACCCAATTTGAGTCTTTATACATGTACTTTGGATAATGATGTCCATCACATTCCACCATCCTTGCTAATCCCCTGCCCTCTGTCTTTCCTTCCCACCCCTCTTCCCTATCTAGAATTCATCTAATCCTCCCATGCTCCCCTTCCCTACCCCACTGTGAGTCAGCCTCCTTATATCAGAGAAAACATTTGGCATTTGATTTTTTGGGATTGGCTAACTTCACTTAGCATTATCTTCTCCAACGCCATCCATTTACCTGCAAATGTCATGATTTTTATTCTTTTTTATTGCTGAGTAAAATTCCATGTGTATATATGCCACATTTTTAATCCATTCATCCACTGAAGGGCATCTAGGTTGGCTCCACAGTTTAGTTACTGTGAATTGTGCTGCTATAAACATTGATGTGGCTGTGTTCCTGTAGTATGCCGTTTTTAAGTCCTTTGGGAATAGTCCGAGGAGAGAGATAGCTGAGTCAAATGGTGGTTCCAATCCTAGATTTCCAAGTGTTTTTTTAAAAAAATTATTTGCATTTTCAATGTAAAAAAATATGTGACTATGTGAAATATAACAAGTTGAAACTCCCATTTTCTGTATAGAACAAAATCTCCATTTTCTATATAGAAAGAAGTCAAATAATATACTATTGGCAAATAAAAGGTATATAAGACTTGTAGAATAAATGAAACCAGAAATGATATAATAAAATAGAAATGTCCCAGTAGTCTTCTGCAACCTAATAGACACACTGAAAAGAAAAAAATAATAATTTAGAAATAATAATATTACTGAATAACTTCAAAGAAGTTTATGTATGTTGTTCTAAGTATAATTTAAATTAATTATGCAAAAAACAACATTCAAAATTGTGAAATATAATATACTTGTTTATCATTTCTCATCTTGAAAGAGAATGTGAAATTTGCCCTTGCAGTATCTCCCCCAATTCAAACATTTTTATATGTATGTAAATATGGCAAAATCTAAATAGTAAGAGTTTGTATTTTTATTATCTTAATAATGTTATTTAAAATTTTTACTATATTGTATCTCAAAGTAAAAGCAATCTTAAAATTTTGCTAAATAAAATATAGATTAAACCATGACATTTAAAAATGAAGGTGAAATTTCAAAATACATGATATCAAATATCCTACCCAAATTAAAACTTTATTTTAATTTATTTATAAATAATGTACAATAGATATTGTAATTAATTATATCATATAATATATTGAAAACACAATAATATTTCTTATTCATCAATTGTTTTTAAATATTTAGTACTAGGTAACCTCAAAATCCAGGTAAAAAATTAATATTTGATACCTGTAGCACTAGCCTAAGACATAAGCTAATATCTCTCTTATTATCTCTTTCTGCTCTAAAAATTAGGTATATTTTCATATTATCAGCAGCTTTAATTTTGTCAATTCCACTCTGAAATATTTTTCAAGTGAATCTACTTATTCTAGTTTGGGTCTTACTGTCACCATCCTGGTTCTTTGCATATAACTTCTCAAAATAAGAATAGCATCAATAGCAAACAAACCAATAAACAAGATAAAACAAAAAAACACAATAAATTTATTGTAAGGACACAAGTATAAAACATTGCATCCAAAAGAATGCATATGGTTCTTGGGAAAGGTGGAAGTGAAGAGGTAGGAGAACTAAGGCAGAAAGTGTCTTTTCTTTTGCATATTTGTTTGTCATATTCATATTCATATTCCCTACACCCACCACTTTCTCTTTGTCCCTGTCAATTTTCTTTGCTCTTCAGACTAAAAGTGGCATATATTCATCATCAGTTCCCAAGTTTTCATGTATAATTCTATCTGTGCAAATAAGGATTCTCAGACCCAAAACATTTACAAGAAGAAAATTTATTTGTTATATGTTCAGTTATTCTCGGTCAGGGCACAGAATTAATTGTATCATTTGCCAATGCACTCTCTAGGGCCTATACAACAAGTAACCATGAATTCCCACAGATGAAAATTTCTTTACAAATAAAATAACACCAAAGTATCTTTCCTTGAGTCTGTATCCCAAAAAATTCATATTAATGTGGAAACACAATTTTCTAACCTGATTTTCTTTTAAGGCTTAAAAACTTAGGAATATTTTTTTAAACTATTCTAGCAGTCCTCATTTTGAAGTCAATATGGAGTCATGAAGCTGGAAGACACTGCTTAAAAAAAAAAAAAAAACACAAAAATATTTTTCCCCAAGTTATCCTGATTCTGCAGTGGATGTATAATTTTATTTAACTTTTTGCATTCTCACTGTTAAGATTGGGGTAAATGGCCTCCCCAAAAGACTCATATGTGAGAAAATTCAAGAAGGTTCAGGGACAAAATGATTAGCTTATGAGAGGTGTAAACTCATCAATGGCTTAATTCACTGGTATGGAGTGGTAACTATAGGCAAGTAGGGTGTGACTGAAGAAGGTAAGTCACTGACAGCAACCCATTGGGATATATACTGTGTACCTGGTGAGAGAAACTTTCTTTCTCCTTCCTCAGTAACCAAGTTCTGAGCTTCTTTTCTCTTCCACACCCTTTCACCATACATGATTCTCTGCCTCATTTTGGGCCCAGAGCCATAGAGGCAGCCATCTATGGACCGAGACCTCTGAAAGTATGAGTGACAAATAAACTATTCCTCCTCTAAAATTGTTCTTATCAGGTCTTTTGGTTGCAACAATGAAAAAGTAAACTAAAACACTCATTATATTATTTCATAATATAACTCAGCTACATCATCCTATCAGATGATATAGCATATTTGAAAACATCTCTGTTGTAACAACTATTCTAAACCTATAATTTTTATTCTATCACAATAGAAATTACTGTATCATTGTTTTCAAAGATTTTACATTACTTCAGTGATGAGTAAATTTAGAATTAGAATTACGAGGTATAATATTGGGTGGGATTTACAAAAAGCACAAGTTAATTAAAGTTTCTCAGCTCTGAGAAAAAATAAAAAAAGGTTCTGCATGGTACTCATGGTGCTTACTACTACAGTCACTATCCATCCTTACTCTCTTTGTGAAAATATTTATTTTCCTTATTAATTTTATGTTGAGAGATTATCAATAAAAATAGGGAAACAACAACAAAATCTTCACATTCTTCCCCCACCCAAGGTTTGAATACTACTAGTAAAGAATGATTCTATATAAAAATAATTGTGATTTTGTATTTTAAAGGATTTGGGAAAATAAAATATCTGTACACTTAATTTTGCATTTCTTGATTTTTAAATATAGTTTTATATATTTCTTTTTAATAGCTTACAGATATTACATTGATAACATAATAAATACATATTTAGATACAGAAAATATGTATAATGAATGATGGTGAAATTTATACTATATTTTAAAGGTAATTTTATCAGAATATATATTTATTTTTACTTAAAGAGATATTTAATATAGGATATAAAATGAAAGTTATTTCTGAAAACTTTTGCTTTCTGAAAACAAATTTAATTTGTAATTTGAATGGATTGGCTTATAGCTTTATTGTCAGTAAGAAAGGCAAGTCATTTTGAATAGAAAATATAGAAAACCTTAATTGCTGAAGCCATTGCCAAGTAGGTATGACGCATGGCATGACCCAGGTCATTTGCAGCTACATTGCATGTAAGGTGACCTTGCTCAAGGACCAGGGCGGATCCGGGTTTAGGGCGGATCTGGGTTTAGGGCGGATTGGGTTTAGGGCGTTCCAGGTTTAGGACAATCCGGGTTTAGGGCAGTTCCAGGTTTAAGGTGTACCCTGCTGGGAATAGGGTGTATCCTGCTGCCTCAGGCATGCCCGCTCCTTGAGTTCCCATTGAGTTCTCGAGGGATTCAGAGAGTATTTGGGATTTTGCCCAGAATGTGAATTGGGCCCAGAACGTGAATTCCCCCAGAACGTGTATAGAGTTCGGGAATAAAGAGTTGCTGTTTGAATCTACAAGGTTTGTGGTGGCTTGTGATTTTGTGCCCAGCCAGACTGCGGCACTTAATGAGTCTAGTAATAATAAACTTTTAATCTGAACAAGACCAAGAAAATTTGAACTTCTGTTTTCCCAATCCTACATGAAATTAAAAGCTTCTGCATTTTTAATCAGCTCATGACACAAAATAAAAATTTTGAAATTTTTTTCTATGTTTTTTAAACTGTACAGGAGATTCAAATAGAGGAGAAATAGGAAATTTTATTCTTTGTCCTTAGCATTTTAAGAGATTTGTTAGGGGAAAATCCATTTATTATAAATGTGAGTGGATTATTAGAATTCAGTGATTATTAGACTCTTCATACAGTGTGAGAAAGAAGTAATGTGAGCAGGCAACTTACCTTTTTCCCCATCTAAAACAGAAGATAGTTGTTTATCAACTATGATATTAGCTGCAGCTTTTCGTATATATCCTTTGTGAAGTTGATTAAATTCCCTTATGTTTTATTTCGCTGAGGAATCATAAACTGGCATTAGATTTTTTTGTCAAATAATCTTTGAGAGTCTTCTCAAAAGATAACATGGTATATTACAATTACTGATTTTCAAAAATTAAACCAACATTGCATTCTTAGAGTACATCTCACTTGGTCACTGTGGTCTCCCTCTTATCACTAGATTTGATTTCCTATTATTTTCTTGCTTTCCACATCCTATTCAGGGAGGATATTGATGTGGTTTTCTTTTTTGTTATTTTTTAAATATCTGTGTCTGGCTTTTGTGTTAATCTAAAGCTGGTTTCATCTAATGAGTTGGAAAATATTCCCTCTTTCTCAATATCTTGTGAAGAAATGGTCTTATTCCTCCCTTAAATGCTTGATAGAACTTACCAGTGAAGTCAACTGGGCCTTGTGTTTTTCTCTTGGTGATATATTATTTTTCCTCTTGGTGATATTTTTTGATTAGCTGTTACCAATTGTGAGCATTCTGAGATTACAGGCAATATCTTTTTATGTTTAAATTCCTTTAAATAACATGTCTTTAATAGCTGAAACATTAACAAATAGTCAAACGTTTGAAAACAGTTTGACATGTTAGAATGGTGAGTAAACCAGTTGTTTGAAAGCCAAGTAAAAATAACAAGTGAGCATTTTAAAATGCATTAGAGACAATTAAATGAATATCATGTCACCCTTTCTTCCAGATCTAATTGTGATAAAGTGCAACATAGATATGAAATTGCATTTTGTTTTGTTAGTTTCATTTTATTTGTTTTTGCTCATATGTGTTGTGTGTGGAATGTATGTGTGCTTTAAATATGAGTTACATTGCCTTTAATGTCTACAAAGATACAGAAAACCTAGAAATCCTCTTCCATCTTACAAGGTACTTCATGTTCTGCATCTCAACTATAGCATTCCTGTATTTTCTAATTAATTGATTATTCATTCATTACAGGGTCCCATTTTCATTAGAGCAATGTACTAAATATCAATGACCCCCCAAATTTGTCTGGTGAAATCCTAACACCCTAGGCAATGATATTAGTAGACCAAAGCCCTCACAAACAATATTGGTGTACTTATGACTCCAGGGGGTTTCTTGCCCCTTCACCACATGAAGAAACAATGAAAAAAATTGATGTTAATGAAGAAGGAGACCCTCACCAGATTCTGATTCTGCCAACTTCCCCATGTCCAGAACTATGAGAAATAAACGTGTGTTGTTTATAAGCCATCTAGTTCACGCTATTATATTATAGTAACCTGAACAAACTTAAGAACTAGATATATGTATTGTGAAGAACTTTAAGAATACATCATGTAAATCATTATAAATTTATATTTTGAAACTTTTACATGTTGTGAAATGCAATAAAAATATATTTTTAGAGATTGATCAGCCACCCATATTTTACATGTTAAAGTTTCTCTTCTGTTCTAAAAAGGTATGGCTAAATAAGGAATCCAGTACTGCTATATGTTTATTGCAAAATATAAAACAAAGATTATTATTTGAGATGTTACAAGGGATAGAACATACATGTGCTACAATATATCATTCTCACAAATTTAAGGCATCTACCCAACTTAATCCTAAATGATAGCTCAGAAACCATTGTCCTTATGTGCTGCTTTGATAACATTACTTAACTTCAGAATTGCAGCCTTCAGAAGCATCAGGAAAAATTCACTATTGGATTCCAGTTTTGTTAAATACGCTTGATCACATAAATCTCCGTAAATTACAGATAACTTTACTGCTTCTGCTCTAGCTAATCTATGTGAGACACTGTGCTTGCAAAATTATTTTCTGTCGTTCCTCAGATTTATTGCTCTAAGAACTGACATAAAGTATATTCTGCCTTACCTGTTAGTGAAAGAAAGCTTCATTCATCTCTTCAAAATTACAAATGCATAATTACAAATATACAATCCTTGGTTCTCATAAAGTTATAGGAATCAGTTTCTCAATCAAAACCTATTTAAATGGTCCAATCTTTGGAATTTCTTTTCCAGTCCAGATTGCAACTAGATCACAAAATAACAAAGCAGCAAAATCAGCCTTTTTGTAGCACTTATATTGGGCTTAGTAATAAATATAACTAAAATTTGTTTAGTACTAAATAATACAAAGCAATATAATTTAAGGACTTTTATCGAGAATATTTTCTTTAGTCTTGTAATCTAGTTATTTTGTTTTGTAGCAGAGGAAAATTTTGACCAAAATCTGCACAGCTAAAAAGTATTTCTACAATGAAGAGAGAACCCCAGTTGGAGGGTTAATCAAATTTTTTTTCTTTCCACTATATTAATCTTATTTATCTCTAAACTTTATTTTCCAAGATCAGAAACATATACAGTCTAATTCACATAATTTAATTGTCCTAATTTTTTTATAACTTAAGAAATCAGGGCATGGGTCTAATGGGTTAGGAAAATAAGAAAACAAACTTTCCTTTAATATGTGCTCAATTTCATGCAATGCACAATCTGGATACAAGAAGTTAAAATTGCCAAATTTTCCATGTCACCTTCTGAGGTAGAGATAATTAATCTCATTTTAGAGTTGAATAAACTGAAGCTCAGAAAGGTTAATTGCTTTGCACAAAGTAACAAAGCTAATAAAGAAGAACAAAAATGCAAACATGGGTCTCTCTAATATATAAATCTGCCTCCTTACTCACACATTGATATTTCTCCTGATTAACATCATGTATTAATAATAATAGCTAATCACTGTGTACAGTCTTTTTCCCCCCGAGTTTCCAGTTTTATTCTTCGTAAAGGTACCTTTTCTTATCCTTGATTTTCTGCAATAATTATCACTGGTACACATGCTCTCAATTATGGCATTGGTGTGCTTTAATGTTTTTAAGCATTTTAACCTTGAAAATTTCAAGACACATACAAAATTAAAGAGAATAACTAAACTTCATGCCTACATTAATCAGCTCCTAAAAGAATCAACATTCATGATCAAAATTCCTGTTTAGATTTTACTTCCACACACACCTGTCTCACTCAATTTTTCAGATAAAGTTTGCTTAAATTAAAATGCACAGATATTAAATGAATAATTTTGGTAAATAACTCATGTATAGTCCACATTTCCTACCAAAATATAGACCATTTCCACCACCCCAGAGACTTCATCCTGTGCCTGTTTTGGCAAGGGCTGTCCATCCCTTAAATAACCACAGTTCTGATATTTTTTCACCACCTTTTTTGTTCTAGAACTACATATACATGTAAATCATAAAGTAATTTTTGTGCCCAGATTCTTTGTCTTACCTTAAAATCTGAGTTTTATCCTTGTTGTTGTGTGTAATTTGTTGTGTTCCAGTTTGTGATGTGGGTTTCTGCAGCCTATCAATTCATTACCTAAATCTACCATGTAGCATTTTTCCCATTCTTCCCTTGATTGACATTCAGATTATTTATAGATTGGGGTTGTTATTCATAAAGTTTCTGAGAAAATTTAGATACAAGTCTTTCTGTGGACAAATGTATTTGTTTTTCTTGAAAACAATTTAGATTTCTAGTTCAAATATTTATCTTTGCAAGATTTTTCAGGTGGAAGGTCAAGCCCAGCAGCCCAGAACCACTCACACAGGCCTGTGCAGGACCAGGCTCACAGCAGGCCCAGTCCACCCTTCCTCAATTTGGGCAGACACTCACCAGAGCCTAGCCTCTGGTGCAGGACTGCCCCTTCTGACCAACAAATTACCTAGGGAGGTCAAGCTCAGTGGCCCAGATTCACCCACTCCAACTTGCGCAAGACCCAGATCCAAAATACAGTAGCATTCATTGAGGGACACCAGCAGGGTATAGAAGCCCAACATCAAGGTGAGGTATAGACAATCTGCACAGGTGCTACAAGAATATAGGGAAGAAATTGTAATATCTCAGATACAAACTGCAAGAAGGAAAGATACATTGACAACATGAAAAACCAAAGGAGGAAATTACCCCAAACAAACCAGGGACATTATAATAACAGAACCCATGGACAGCGAAGCTGATGAAATATCAGAGAAGGAGTTCAGAAGGTTTATAATTAAAATGATCTGTGAATTAAAGAATGACCTAAATGAGCAAATACAGGCAAAAATTGATCACTCCAACAATGAGATAAGAGAGCAAATACAGGTAGCAAAAGATTACTTCAAGGGAGAGAGATACTGAAAAAAAAAAAAAAACAACAAAATCAGAAATCCTTGAAGTTAAGGATACAGTACATTAAATAAAAAACTCAATAGAAAGCATAGCCAACAGACTAGATCACTTGGAAGAAAGAATGTCAGATAATGAAGACAAAGTATACAATCTGGGAAATAAAGTTGATCACATAGTGAATATAGTTAGAAACCATGAACAGAACATCCAAGAATCATGGGAAAAGACCAAATGAAGAGTTATTGAAATAAAGGAAGGCACAGAGTTTCAAATCAAATGAATTCACAATATCTTCAATGAGATAATATCAGAAAATTTCCCAAGCATGAAGAACAAATTGGAAAACCAAATACAAGAGGCTTATAGGACACCAAATGTACAAAGTTAACAACAGATCTACACCAAGACACATTATAATGAAAATGCCTAGCATACAGAATAAGGATAGAATCTTAAAAGCCAAAGAGAGAGGAATCATATCACATATAGTGGGAGATCAATTAGTATCTCAGCAAATTTTTCCACCCAGACCCTCAAAGCCAGGAGATCGTGAA
This sequence comes from Marmota marmota marmota, assembly GCF_001458135.2. Classification (NCBI taxonomy): domain Eukaryota; kingdom Metazoa; phylum Chordata; class Mammalia; order Rodentia; family Sciuridae; genus Marmota; species Marmota marmota. The sequence continues at coordinate 49,972,309 of NW_026000108.1, read as the reverse complement.
CAACATATACAAAGCTCCAAAAGAAAATGGATGCCAACCAAGAATCTTATATCCAGCAAAACTAAGCTTTAGATTTGATGATGCAATAAAAACCTTCCATGATAAACAAAAGTTAAAAGAATTTAAAACTAGAAAGCCTGCACTAGAGAACATCCCCAGCAAAATATTCCAAGTAGAAGAAATGAAAAACAATGATGAAAATCAGCAAAGGGAGGGGTTACACTAAAGGAAAATCTAATCCAAGGAGAAACCAAGTCATGTTAAATACCAGAAATAAACAAAAATGCCTGGGAATACAAATAATGTCTCAATAATAACCCTGAATGTTAGTGGCCTAAACTCACCAATCAAAAGACATAGACTAGGAATTAGATTGGGAAAAAGAAAATAAAAAGATCCAACAATATGCTGCCTCCAAGAGATGCATCTCATAGAAAAAGACATCCACAGACTAAAGGTGTAGGGTTGGGAAAAATCAAACCACTCACATGGACTGCAGAAGCAAGCAGGGGTTTCCATCCTCATATCAAATAAAGCAGACTTCAAACTAAAGTCAATATAAAAGGATAAAGAAAGACTAAAGTCAATCAAAAAGGATAAAGAAGGACACTACATACTGCTCAAGGGAACCATAAACCAACAAGACTTAACAATTATAAATATATATGCCCCAAACCAATGGAGCATCTATATTCATCAAACAAACTCTTCTCAAGTTCAAGAGTCAAAGAGACCACAACACAATAATTTTGGGTGACTTTAACACATCTCTTTCATCACTAGATAGATCTTCCAAACACAAGCTGAACAAAGAAACTGTAGAACACAATAATGCAATCAATAACTTAGACTTAACTGACATATATAGAATATTTCATCCTTCAATGAGAGAATACATTTTCTTCTAAACAGCACATGGATCCCTCTCTAAAATAGACTATATAGTATGCCACAAAGCAACTCTTAGCAAATATAAAAAAATAATATGCTACTGAATAAACAATGGGTTACAGAAGACATCAAGGAGGAGATTAAAAAATTTTTAGAGGTGAATGAGAACACGATACAACATATCGAAATCTCTGGGACACTATGAAAGCAGTTCTAAGAGGAAAGTTCACTGCACAGAGTTCATTCCTTAAAAGAAGAAAAAGTCAACAAATAAATGACTTAACATTACATCTCAAAGCCATAGAAAAAGAAAAAAAATCAACACCAAAAGCAGCAGAAGACAGGAAATAATTAAAATCAAAGCTGAAATCAATAAAATTGAAACAAAAGAAACAATTGAAAAAAATTGACAGAACAAAAAGTTGGTTCTTTGAAAAAATAAAATTAATAGACCCTTAGCTATGCTAATAGAGAGAAGAAGAAAGAAAACTCAAATCACTAACATATGTGAAGAAAAAGGAAATATCACAACAGACACTACAGAAATACAGAATATAACAAGAAATTATTTTGAAGATTTGTACTCCAATAAAATAGAAAATATCGAAGGCATTGACAAATTTCTGGAGTCATATAATTTGTCCAAATTGAATCAGGATGATATACACAATTTAAACAGATAAATTTCAAGTGACAAAACAGCAGATGCCATTAAAAGACTACCAACCAAGAAAAGCCCAGGACCGGATAGATACACAGCCAAGTTCTAAAAGAACTTTAAAGGTGATAGTGGAATGTAATGATCATTATTATCCAAAGTACATCTATGAAGACATAAATTGATGTGAATATACTTTGTATACAACCAGAGATGTGAAAAAATGTGCTCTATATGTGTAATAAGAATTGTAATCAACCAAAGAATTGAAATATTGCGCTCCATTTGTGTACAATGAATTGAAATGCATTCTGCTGTCATGTGCAAATAAGTAGAACAAATAAAAATAATATAAGAAATTTAATTTGCTTATTATTCATTCTCTAATTGATTTCATATTTTGATCTTATTCTATAGCTTTAATAAACTTATCTATTCTAGAAATTTTTTGGAGGTTCCAGAGATTATGTCTGTAAATAACCATATCATCAGTAAATATTGAAAGATCCACAGATCCCAAACCCGGAAAGGACCACGCGAGAGAGACACTGGCTGCAAAAAGCAGGAGGCGTTTATTCTCACACAGGCGCCTGCGGGTGCTCAGCGAAACCTCAGCCGGAGCTTCGGTGAACTGGCACACCGGGCTTTGGGGTACAGATCTTTTATAGGGAGCAGGGGGTTAGTTTCTAGCTTAGCCCAGCAACAGCTATTCTATTGGTTCCTCTGAATCCAGCCTCTTGGTCACCCGGGGGGCAAACTTGTTTTTCCACTTTATGTTCTCGGAAAAACCATAAAATTGCACCCTGTCCTTTTAGTTCCTGTTTTTACCATGTTTGCTTAAGTTTGGCCCTTCCGGGGTTATCTCTATGGAACATCTTGTGGTAACATTGTGCGAGACTTGAAGTGCTACGTGCAGCTGGTGGGGTTTTGACATGGGGGTTGTGTAAGGGAACATCTTGCAGCTTCAGGGCACAGGGGTTAGTTTTCCTAATGTTGGGCCTGGGGTCTTGAGGTCCTTCATTCCCCCCTTTTCTTTATCCAGGATATAATCCTATATCCATTGACCTATCTGCTCAGAGTCCGATATTAACAGTAATATAATTAAGGGGCCAGCTACAGCAGATAATATAGTAGTTAGCCAANCCGAGTTCGTCAACTCCTTCTCCGACTGACTGCCTCAGAAACCTGAGTGATCACAGAACTGCTTCAGAATCAGATGGCTCGGGAGAAGTTTGAACTTCTCCATCACCTACAGATGACTATGCATAGTCTTTCAGACGCTGCGCAAAACAGAGTACAGATAACCAACAGGACAACAAGACAGAAAGTTTGAGCTGGCCAGCTTACCTCCCAGTGATGTCGGGTGTCCTCCGGATAGGGATCAGGATCGGAACCGGGATCTTGGATCTCGGTGGAACCTCCAAAATGAAAGATCCACAGATCCCAAACCCGGAAAGGACCACGCGAGAGAGACACTGGCTGCAAAAAGCAGGAGGCGTTTATTCTCACACAGGCGCCTGCGGGTGCTCAGCGAAACCTCAGCCGGAGCTTCGGTGAACTGGCACACCGGGCTTTGGGGTACAGATCTTTTATAGGGAGCAGGGGGTTAGTTTCTAGCTTAGCCCAGCAACAGCTATTCTATTGGTTCCTCTGAATCCAGCCTCTTGGTCACCCGGGGGGCAAACTTGTTTTTCCACTTTATGTTCTCGGAAAAACCATAAAATTGCACCCTGTCCTTTTAGTTCCTGTTTTTACCATGTTTGCTTAAGTTTGGCCCTTCCGGGGTTATCTCTATGGAACATCTTGTGGTAACATTGTGCGAGACTTGAAATGCTACGTGCAGCTGGTGGGGTTTTGACATGGGGGTTGTGTAAGGGAACATCTTGCAGCTTCAGGGCACAGGGGTTAGTTTTCCTAATGTTGGGCCTGGGGTCTTGAGGTCCTTCAATATGATCTCCCTTCTTCCTTTCTAACATGAATACTTTTTATTTTATTCTTCTTGGGTTATTAGATACAAAATTAGCTCTGAGTATTGGTATATACTTTTCATCCAGTTGAGGAAATTTTCTTCTAATCCACTGAGAGTTTTTTGTTTGTTTGTTTTCAGGGATATATATTAAATTTTACCAAGTGACCTTGTTTGTTCTGAACATTTTTTGTGTTCCTATTAGTATTGTTTAGATTTTTTTCTAGGATACAATTGATTTACTTGGAAATCATTCAACCTGGTGAATATTATCTTATATTGTATTAGAAGGGAGTGGGTTATTGCCTAGTACTAAGTTGAGAAACTGCTAGGGAATGCCATTCTTTGTACTCCAGGTGTTTCCCAATATTTCACTTTGACTTCTGAGAATACGCATATTCTTCACTCTGAGCTTTGTGTATTATTATTTCTAATAATTTTTTTGTAAATCTTTTTCTGGCCTCCGCTATTTCTACACATGCACTGATCAGTATTCCTCAAATACTTCTATGTATGTGCCAGGCATGAGGAGTACTCTTCTCTGGAACTCTGCACTGTGAAATTCATCTGCCTTAGCCTCTCTGGAATCTCAGATCCCTCTCATTCACTCAGAAAAATAACCTAGTTCTATATGAGTTACAGTCTCCAGATTGTAAGCTCAGGAAATTCTGTAATTAGTCTCCTTTCTTTACCAGCTCTCAAGGATCACTTTTTCATTTGGTGATATGATTCATTGTGTCATTTTTTTTTAGATTTTTATTTTTAGTTATTCCAGGTTGGGGAATAAGTCTGTTCCCTTTTGCTCTATCTTGGCTAGAAGAAAATTTGGTCTTTTTATGTTTATGCACATTTTACATCTGTATCCCTTCCTGTGTATTCAGGTTATAGTTTCTTATTTGCAATCATTCTGAATGGTTTCCTTTAGCATTTTTTATGAAAGTCTGAATACAAAATAATTTTCTTGATTTTGTTAGACTTAAAATATCCTTTACTTCCATCACTTTAAAAACATACATTTCTCTAGAGGCAGTTTATAGTTTGATAATTTTTTTTCCCAGCACATCCAGATATTGTTGCATAGGGGTTGAAAAAATATTTTTAAATTTTTATTTTAATCTGATAAGAAGTTAGTTATTATTTTAATTCCTGTTCCTGTGTTTGTCATGTGTCATTTACCTCTGGGCTTGTAGGCACTTACCTTTTGAAATCTACAGTTTCACAAGTGATGTGGGCTGTTGAGTTCTTGGATCTGTGTTATTGGTGCTCCTGTTTTGTTTTTGCTTTTTTGTTTTCAAGTTTGTGAAGTGGTTGCAGTAATGGATAGTCACAATTTTCTGTATAGATTTTTTTTCTTTTATTTCCTATTTAATTCCAATTATGTAAATGCTATAGTGATTAATATTTCTATTATTCAATTTCAATAATTTTTTGGTCTGTTTAAATTTACTGACTTTTATTTTTCTGCCTTCTAACTCTTATCAATTTAATAAAATTTTCGTTTTGATTAATTGTACTTCTTAACCTTGGTGCTTTGATTTGGATTTTATTTTAAAATAAGTTTATCTGTTGATATTCCACATCTATTTAATCATTATAAATATATTTTCCTTTTAAGTCATTGAATATATCATTATAGCTACTATAAGGTATTTGATTGCTACTTACAATGTAAGGATAATTTTAGGAAAGTTTTTGTTGACTGCATTTTTCTTCTCTGTATATATGTGATCTTATATTGTTTGAGTTTTGTTTTTGTTTTTGCTTTCTGATGATTGTGGATTGAACATTACAATATAACATTCTCAAGACTCTACAGAATCATAGGGTTGATTTTTATTTAAGGAGGATTTTTATTTGACTAAATTTCAACTTTTTTTCTTCTCTGTGTGCAACAACTTAAATTTCCATGTGGATATTCCAAGTTTTTTTCCTCCTGTGCTGAGGACTGATCCTCTGGTTTTGAGCATGCTAGATAAATACAATACAGAGCACTATATCCCCAGCTATTCCATGCAGACATCTCAGGTTTGAGCTGCTGCATTTTAGTTGGAACAATGTAACTTCCTTTCATGCATTAAAAATATTTCACTGCTATAAACATTGATGTGACACATCACTGTAGTATGCTGTTTTTAAGTCCAGTGGGTATAAACCAAAGAGTTGGACAGCTTGGTTAAATGGCGGTTTCATTCCAAGTTTTCCAAGGAATCTCCATACTGCTTTCCAGATTGGTTGCACCAACTTTCAATCCTACCATAAATGTATGTGTGCCCTTTCCCCCATATCCTTGCCAGCACATATTGTTTTTTGTATTCTTAAAAGCTTCCATTCTGACTGGAGTAAGATGAAATCTTAGAGTAGTTTTGATTTGCATTTCTCTAATTGCTAGAGATGTTGAACATTTTTCACATATTTGTCGATTGATTGTATATCATCTTATGAGAAGTGTCTGTTCAGTTCCTTAGCTCATTTATTGATTGGGTTTATTTGTTGTTGTTGTTGTTGTTGTTGTTGTTGTTGTTTTTTTGATGTTAAGTTTTTTGAGTTCTTTATATATACTACAGATTAATGCTCTATCTGATGTACTTTTTGATAGGGCAAAGGGGAAGGAGGGTAAGGGAGGGAGTATGGGAGTAGGAAAGATGGTGGAATGAGATAGATATCATTACCCCAAATACATGTATGAGGACATGAATGGTGTGACTCTACTTTGTGTACAACCAGAGAAATGAAAAATTGTGCTCTATATGTGTTCTGTGAATTGAAATGCATTCTGCTGTCATGTATAACAAATTAGAATAAATAAATAAATTTAAAATAAAAAATTCACTGTTTTGTCAAGATTTGTGCATTTTGACTTTTTTTGCTGTTATTATTGTTGATTTAGTTTTTGTTTACCATCTAATTTCCTCTTTTCCAGAATTTCTTCTATAAATTTCACAAAGTTCCTCCAGCACCTAACGCTGAACTCTGCTATCTTAAACAAAGAAAGTCATGGTTTCTACTGCAGGAACAATTTCCAATTCAAAGCAACTTCAGACAAAAAGAAAAAAAAAGTTTGCAATCTCATAATCTTCACATTTTCCAGTTTCTATTTACGAGCATACCTCTCTCCAGTTTCTTTCTTTCATCACTTTACATTGCAAAAACTTTATTCTAGCTAAACTGCAAAACTTGAATTCCATTAATCTCTTAAAATGTTTATTTCCATAAAAACCACCCTATATAATTTTATGAAGTAAGTATGGCAAAATTTAAAAATAAGTAACTATCTAAATTTGTCACTAATTTCGCATAATGATTACCTCCTAAATCTCTTGACTGTCCTCACTTTTTTTTTTATTTGAGAAAAAGGAAAAGGAAGATTTATTGCTTTGTTAGCAAAGGAGAAACACAGGGGACTCCTATCCCAAAGGCTGTAATTCTCCGTCATTTTATGAAGGTCAAAATCAATACTATTTAAAATAAAACTTTCTCCAAAATTAAGGGAAAGAAGACCTACCTTCCAACCTTTACTATGAAATATGTTTACATATTTAATAAATTATTTTGTAGTTCTATGTAAGTATAGCTGCATTTAATTGAAAAACATTTTTTTCCATATCGAATGGAATTTTTTGCCCTGTTTGACCAAATGAGTGTGATTTACTCTTTATACTTTTATATTGTTGATTTCTTTAGGAAATTTTCCCCAAAACTATCTTACTCCTATCGTATGCTAAGTTTGGAGAACTTCTTCCATGGACCTTTAACTTATTCCTCATTTCCTCTAGGAAATTTATCACACTGTCCTGATATACCTGGTTCAACTTGTCTATTTTATCCCAATAGACTGTGGATTCCTGAAGGACAGGCATGTAGTCATCTACTTCTATATACCCGACAATAGGCACAATAATCTTTCAAAGTAAGTATGTAAATAAATGTATTTATCTAAAATGAACTCCTAGTAGGTAGGATTGTGTGATTTGTTCTGTGTTTTCTTCTTATATTCTTAACTCAGTTTGCTGTAACTCGATAATGAATATTTGGACACTTTCAGGATTGCCCTGGTGAATACCTTTCTTTTGTCTATTCTTTATCTCAAGAATACATGGTAATGTTTCATACTTTTAGCTCATTTAAGTCCTTACCTCATTCTAGTGGAATTGGTATGAATAATAAAACCTACCCACACAGTTTTATTTTTAAAGTTGTAAGTGAATAACATCCTACTCAGCACAATCTGTCAACAAATTTATTTCCTTGAAGATAAATGGATCTTCATAAATGTTTAGTTCTTATAAAATACTTGACCATCATCTTCATTTATTCCCCTTCTACTATAGAGAGCAATTAAAAATGTTATCATAGTTTGCATTTTGTTTCAAAGGTTTCCTTTTGTTCTCTTATAATCAGAAATTTTACCTTCCTTTGCAGTATGGAATATGAAATACACAGGTCAATAATTTAGAAAAAAATGAACATATTTTTCTATCAACAAGATATTCTAAATGTACTGTTTAAATTGTCACTCAGTTCCTCTAAATTTGTTTTAACAGAATCATTTATTAAGTATTTGTTGTTTTTACTCCTTGAAAAATTTTTACATAACACTAATATTTCTTACAACCGTTTCAAGATTTCACTAGGAGAAAAAATTATGATTAATATTGAGAAGGACTCTCTACCAGGAAAGTAAGAACATTTGTTCACTGGAGGAAAAAATAATTAGAAAGCAAGCACCATAAAATAATGTCAAAATAGGATAGTTAATTTCTGCATGGCAGATAACTGCTGCTACAAATATATATCATTAAAGATTAACTGGAAAAAAGTACTTACATGTGTTACATTCAGCTTTTTTAAAAAATCTAGCCTCTTCTATCTACACATATATACCTCAGATAGGATATTCAATAATTTTTCAGCCCAACTTTTAATATTAAAGAAGAAAAGAAGAATTATAAAGAAGAAGTAAAAAACAAGTATCATGGTCTTAAAGGTTGTGCTTTATTGTAAGCCATCTGATTTTCCAACATTGTGGAGGAGGCTGTGCTGTCTGCAGAGAACACTGCTGCTCTGTTGCCTGAAACATTGTTAGCAGGTGGTGAAGATGAGGAAAAGAAAGAATATGAACATGTGCCCTGTAAGAAAGAATAGCTTGCACTTAGCTAGTTATAAAAAATATCCCAAGGCAATTCTCCAATATGTTGTGTTAGAAAAATGGGTAGCCAACTCTACAATATTCTAAGTTAAAGTACATTAAACAACAGCCTATAAATATTGACATTTTATATTCTCTAAGTCATGAAGCTAGTAGCATGTAATATTAATTAATGTTATTACTCAAGCCTTCCACTTTCAAAAGATATACAATCTGACAAGTTGGATGAGTGACATTTTATTTTTGTTATGTTGATAATCTGTAAAATGACATATTCAATTCTTGCCTGAGTTGACTCAGCTTTTGTTATTTTCTATTTATTTCTTTCTTTTTTATTATATATAAACTTGCTTATTCTAATACTTACTGACAGTTCTCCTTAGAATGATTCTTTACATATTCAATTGCTGTATAATGTCACAGGATGTTTTTTTTCCCCCTGCTCAGGAATTCCTTCAACAGTTCTGAATGATTTTCACCCTAAATAGAGGCCTTTTTAAAGTAGAAGATAATCAATCTGCTGTTTCATGGAGGATGATCCTAAAATGTCTGCAAAGCAAGTAATAGGAAGAGATCAAAAATCAAATTTCTTTATTACCTTATGTACACATAGGACTGCATGGCCAATGTGATTCTATAACAGAAAAATGAGAAATTATACTCCACTTATGTATGATATATCAAAGTGCATAAATGTATTCTGTCATGTATACATAATTAGTAATTATTTTAAAGTTTAAAAATCAAATTTCATTGTTTACCATTCTTCATAATATCAATCCATGGCTAACTTGTCAAAATCCTTCCTCATCTAGAATAACTTTTACAACTGTAATTCTTACTTCTTTTAGATTTAAAATTTAAATGTAAAAATATGAAGTCAAATATGAATTAAAGTAACAAAGGATGCTACAGTAACTATAAGACTTGCATCAGCAATATATTATATACAAGAATAAATGCTAGGAAAACTATAATATTAATTTATTAACCTCTACAAGAATCATTGTTAATAGTTGTCAGGTGCTAGATACTCAAGGAATAATCATTAAGTGTCAATTGTGTTCCAGGAACAGTTATATGTATTCTGAGGATACAACAGCAAAACAATGATGGGCTTTCAACTTTAAAAAAATTGCAAAGGCTCAACACTGGTCCAGTTCTTTAACTAGTTTCTGAGAAAGCATATTTGATTAAAGTATGGTGCTAGCCCCAGGTAGGATTTTAAATAAACCCTCCTTCCCCACATGAACAGTTAAACTCAGTGTGTTCTAATGAATTTAGAGTCTGTTTTATGCATTTCTGACATGGACTTTCCATTATTTGAAGTATTTTGTCCCCACTGAGAGTGCAATGTGACCACAAATCCCAACCTACTCCTTTCATCCAGGAATATGACGTCTAGATCTGCCTGATTGTGTCAACACTGCCTAGGCAATTTTTGACCACCTTACTACAGTTGTTCACTCACCTTTTGGGCTCTCACTGTATTTCTAATACAGCTCATACCCATCTGAATTACTGAAAGCAAACAGGTCTGAAGCCCAAGTCTGACACTTCCCCTGCTTTTGTAAATACAGTTTCTGGAAAACAGCCATACCCATTCATTCACATGCAGTCTATTGATGTTTCCACGCCATGATGGCAGAGTAGTTGCAGTGCACAGCATACGGACCATGAAGGCAGAGCTATTTATTGTCTGGCTCTTTACAGAAAAGTTTCTGATCCTTGCTTTAAGTGTCAGTTGGAAGGGTGGTTGACTACAGACAGGAGACCAATGGATTGGAATATTTACCATCCATCTAAACAAGTTCATTGTTTTTCTTGCCCAGTGTCTTCCTGTGGTTCTTGCATATCACCCCAGGGAAGCTTACCTAATATAAAAAATTAAATTGCGTCTTTATTATTCACAGTGCGGTGTTTACTGATAGGTGCTTTTAGGCACAATGGTAATAACAACAGTGAGACCCACAGAGTGGAGGCTCTTTCTGATAGGCACTAATCCTACCTCTTGCATTGCTCTGTGAAACATAGAGACAAGCAAAGCTGATTAATGCCTCATGTTAGATTGATAAATTCTCTAACAGAAATAACCTTGAGTCTTTTATTAGCCTCTCTACTTGAGTTTCTGTTTTGTTCTTCTTTTCCTGAACAAAGTTGATTTAAAATAAAGATTGTATAACTTTCAGCTGAGAAATAACAAGTCAAGAACTCAGGTTTGCACACCAATGGGACTGAATTTAGGCCCTGTCCTCTGTAATATCTGTAAATATATTTTCATATTACACTCTGAAATTGTAAATTACTAAATTAAGTTCAAAATAAATAGATTAGTTTTGTGTGTTTGACCAATAACACTGACAACAATAATATTGTTCAACTACTGAGTTTACATTTTCCAAAGCTTGTTTGGATCATGTGGCTTTATACTTTGAATACAAACATATAGATTTCATGTAGGCATGAGTGTACATGACATTTCAAAGTCTGTACATCATTAGTATGAATTTGCCATGATCAGTATCATCATTAATACTGAGCACCCGACAGGGCCTGACATATAATAAAGACCTATGTGAATGAATCAGGTAACTGGAGTGTTTTTTCTGTGCGTGAAACCATGCCAGCTTTACCGTCAGTACTGCTTAGGTAGAATTTGTATAAGAGACCTTTGGAAATGTTGATCACATTCTGTCTTGGCTTTTACTATTAAAATTGGGACTCTTTACATCAACTACCCTCAGAGTGACCAAGTGTAGCCCATTAAGTGTTTTTGAAGCTTCATACACTTTATAAACCTCTACATTTAATAAGTATTTTAGAAATAATTACACAGAAAAGCAATTCTATTTGCAAGCATAATGACCCTGTAATTAGATATTCAATAGGATGTTAAAATTTAAAAATGTAACAGTGCAGATTTTCAAAATGAAAATTTCAAAAGCAAATGTCCTTAAAACAACAAAGGAAAGAAAAAAAATAACCAAAGAGAAACAAGCAAAGTAAATAAAATTTTTCAGTACCATTTGAAATATGTATCATACTCTTCGGTAAAATAAGATAGTAGTAATGACGAGGAACTGCAGATCCTTACAGTACATATATCTTCTACCTCCCAAATTATACGTAAATTTGTAAAGTAAATAAAATATTTATTATGTAAATATGTAACATCATACATATTGCATATTTATTTACTTTGATATGTACAATATAACACATATGAGTATGATATAATATTTTTCTATAGCTTAAATATGGTTTGCCCTCCAAAGGTGAATGTGCTGGGAACTTAGTCCCAAGTGTGGTGATATTGACAACAGGAATACCCTCTGAGATGTGGAACTTACATGTGGAACCTTCTTGAAGAAATTAACCCTGGGGTGGGTTGGTTCTTCAAGGAGTAGATTAGCTTCCACTGTCAGAAGCTGTTATAAAATAATGAGTTTGGCCCTTTCCCCTCCCTTGCTTCTCCCCTCATCATGTGATTTCTTCTGCACACACTTGCTTGCTTCTCTTGCTTCTGCTTCCACAACATCTGCCATGTTGTGACCCAGCCTCTAGTCAGAGGCTGATACCATGCTGCTTGGACATTCTAGCCACCATGAGCATAAATCCAATAAACATCTTTTCCTTTTAAAGCACCCAGCCTCATGTATTTTCTATAGCAACACAAAATAAATAAGGCACATTTACCCTTGTGTATTAAGAGGGAAGCTCTGCAAGATTAAATAGATAAGGAGCTTTTATGTATACATATGTATCTATGTTGCTTGCACAGTGAAAGGTTGGGAAGCACAGTTCTTGAATTAGTAACAGTAATTTTACCTAGTTTTAATTTTTTTTCTTTATAATTTTATATATCATTTAAATATTCTATTGAGAAAGTGTTAATTTATTGAAAGTATATTATTTTTATAACCACAAAGTTATATTTAATGTATTTAATCTGTCTGATTCTTGTCCTATCAATAATCACATATTGTTTAAAAATATAAAGTTCAATTCCTTGGTATATGTACAACTTTTTCCTGATATAATGCTGCTTACCCACCATCACTTTCAGACTCATCCACTGTTGTACTACGTGCATCAATAAAACCAAAATACTTACTTTTCCAGAGAGGGCATTTCTTTCATGCTTCCATGCATTTGTTGAGGCTTTTCATTATTTGCTTCTCCTCTTCCTTATCCATCAAGCCAGTGCTCAAGAAATATTGTCTTCCCCACTCAACCTAGGTGAGAACCAATCCAGAGCCCAGATAATCTAACCAGGCCAAATATAGAAAGTCATATTGACTTTTCACCTTCCACATGTGCCCTGTCCTTTATTGCTGCATCTCTCTGATTCCCCAGAGTAAACGTTTTACTCTGTCTTTGATCTCATATCTCTGTGAAGGGATAGCTAAGAAGACAAAACATAGAAGCAAACAAACAAACAAAAGCAAGCTGTTCTGGTCATGGATTGATAACAGCCAGTCCCATAAGAAAAACTGAACAATCTTCTTTCCTGTTAAACCTCACTGATTTTCTCACTTCAACTAATTACAACTCTCTACTTTGTCAAACAGAACTACAAAATACACAGAACTACCACATTCCATTAATATCAGAAAGCCTTAATTCTCTTGATATGGTATCTCTGGAATTGGGGATATTTCTTAAAATGGAATGGCATTTTAATGTCATGGCATAGTTTGATTACTAAATGTAGCCTCCTTCTTGATACTATCTATAATGAAATACCTTGGCAGGTAACATTATTAAAAAAAAAAAAGAGGAAGTTTGGGAGTTTAACAGCATAGTGCTGGTAAGAGCTCAGTTCTCGTGAGAGCCTTGTGGGTCATGTTAAAGCACATCATATGTCAATGACCACAGCATGTGTTGGAGTAGATGATTACATACTGGAAGTCAGAGAGAGAGAGAGACTGGGTGGAGCCCAGCTTAAGTTTTTGTATCAGTCCTCTCAGGAAGCTAACAAGGGCCCCATGAGAAATATATTAATCGTGTACTCAGTTGACCTAGAACTTGTACCTAATTGACCTAGAACATCTCACGAAACATTGCCTCTTAGAGATCCCTCCTCTGAAATGCCACTATACTGCACATCAAGTTTTCAACACATGGGCTCCTATGTAACAAGTCACATCCAAAACATAGTAATAATGCCTAATTTTATAGAAATTATTTAAAAAAATTATGGCCAGGCATGGTGTTACATGCCTGTAATCCCAGCAGGTCAGGAGGCTGAGGCAGGAGGATCTCGAGTTCAAAGCCAGCCTTAGCAATTTAGTGAAACGCTAAGCAACTCAGTGAGCCCCTGTCTCTAAATAAAATACAAAATAGGGCTGGGGATGTGGCTCAGTGGTGGAACGCCCTTAAGTTTAATTCCCAGCATCCCCTCCCAAATTATGTCGTAGCGCACAATTAATACCTTAGAGTGTGTATGCGTGTGTGTGTGTGTGTGTGTGTGTGTGTTATTTGTTCCACAGTTTTTGGTCAAGTCCTTATATTAAGAATACAAACTTCTTAATGAGAGTGAATACAGTGTTCCTGGCATACTTGGCACTTACTAGCCACTCAATAATCATTAGTAAATGATTAGATAATGTAACATATGTGGACACATGTGGTTTCATTGGAATGTCCATGCTGATACTTGAGTAGTCTAGTACAACCTGGAACAGATTCTAAGATCTTTACCTCAGAAGTGCAGGCAAGCCTCCAAAGCTGAAAGAGATTGCCATCAGCCTGTAAATTCTAAGAAATGCTAGTGAAAATAAGAAAACATGGGGCAATCTAAGTCCATGTCTGCCAAAAATTTTGCAAAGAAGCATGAACGGTATTATCAGGAAGCATATTGTACGAAGTCATAATTAAAGTGCTGTGGAAAGTGCTCTGTTGGGAAGTTACCACTCTTGGTTAAACTGGCAACAGCATCTTGTTTTCTTTTTCTCTGTTTTACTTGCTCCTTTTCATCAAGTTTCACAAAAAATGTTCTTCTCCAAGAAGTTCAAGTGTTGATATGTATGTAGGTTGAATGATGTCCTGCCAATGATGCCCATGTTGAATCCCCATAATCTGCAAATATATTACATTACACAGAAAAATGGAATTTGCAAATGCAATGAAGATTAAGTAATTTGAGATGAAGAGATTATCCTGAATTACCTGGGACAGTCCATTGTAATCACATAGGTCCTTATTAGGAGACAAAGTGGCATCTGAGGACAGAAGAGGACAATCAGATAGAGTAGGGGCAAGACAATGAGGCAGGCAGAGATTGGAGGAATTTAGGGAGTCTTGTTGGAACCTCCAGAAAGAATCAGCCCCCAGACAATGAACTTCAGCCCTGTAATACTTGCCTCAGACATCAGACTTTCAAAACTCTGAGGAAATAAAATTGTTCTGTTTCAAAACACAAAATTTATCATAATTTGATATAGCAGTAATACAAAAACTAATAAGATAAAGTATGCAGTTATGGCTTTGGCCCTCTTGTGTTCTTCTCAAGGAGATTTCATTTGTCTGGAACTAGAGTAACCATCTGTTGATGTTAAATTCTGTCTTGGAGGTGAGTTGTCTCTATGTTGATGTAACACAGGCTATTTTAATACAGTCTTAAACTGAAACTATCTTTTACTCTAACCATGACACATTCTACATTTTCTATTCTGGGAACTGGCACAATTCAAGACAGATTTTGGTGTGTTTGATTCATGGTTTGCATCACAAATCACATTAATTAATTACCAAGTCTAAGATCCCACACCTTAACATTCTTAATTTACACTTAAGACCTCCACTTCAGTTAAAGTACTACTGCAGTGAAATTTGTCATTATTCTAAGAATGATATTTCTGAAAAAGCCTATTTATATCAATGCTCTGTTCCAAATTACTAAAGAATTCTATTGTTAATAATACAAAATCTTACTTAATAGGAGACTTATAATTCTTTATTTCTTTTTGCTTTGTCATGACATAGAATAGTCTTCCCATTATTTTTTAAATGATATTAACTGTTTTAGGTTAGTTATCTTGTAAAATGTTCTACATTCTGGATATTTGTGATTGTTACCTCATGGTGATGTTATACTTGTTATTTTGTTCCTTATATTTCCTATAAGTAAACATTAGGCCTTGAGGCTATAGGAAATTTAGATTAAACATTACATTGCTGTGTACAAGTAGAACTGGTGTAAGCCCATGGGTTACCCTTGGTTCAAGCACTCTTTTAAGGTGTTGGTTTGTTTCTAAATTTTAATGTTTGGAGTGTGACAGGAGCACTGTGTTCGTACCTTATTCTCCAATGTCTTATCATGTAAGGGTTTCAGAATCTACTGATTATATAAGCTTTATTACAAGAAATAAAGGAAAAAAGGCAGTTTTTAAGTGCCACTATTTGTCTTCAGTAAAGAGATTGCTTTCATTATTTTTAATTTTACTTTTACTGTTGACTGTGGGCATTTATTTATTCAATTACTACAATCCAGGTGATATATTCCTTTACTTACTAAATCAATTTCTTCTACATGTCACTGAAATCATAGACTGTTTTCATTTAAGAGAACTTTAATAATTCTAAGATAATCTTATTTCATAAAATATAATAAAATCAGTGATTTTATCAAAAAATGATGGGTGATTCTTCCATACCATAGAGGAAAGACCTCTCTTTCCTTTGCACTTTCTGTCTGAAGTCACTGTTCAAGGAATTCTCATGCATGTATGGATTTTCTCCAGTTTATTCTCACAACCTATTATGGCTCATAACATTTATTCCCATTCTTTTCTACTTTCTTGTTTTATAGATGATGCCACTAATATTATGTTGAGACTAAAATACTGACATTAAACTGTTAAAACTCATAATTAGTCAAAGATGAGCAGAATTTAAACTCAGATCTGTTGCTCTTTCCCTTCTCTATGATACCTTTCTGAATTTTTTTTAACATCATGATACATAATGGTGATAATATTAGTCAGGATTCTCCAGAGAAAAATAACCAGTGGAAGGTATAATATAAATGAGAGAGAGAGAGAGAGATGAAGAGCTTTCACAATTATGGTGATTGTCCAGTCAGAAATCCATAGATCAGTAGCCTAAAGACCCAGGGAGGAGTTGATGCAGTTAATATCTGAAGGTACTTTACAAACAAAATTCATTCTTTGAGGTTCCTCAGTCTTTTTCTTTTAGCTTTTCAATTGATTAAATGAAGCTTATTCACATTATCAAGAATAATCTGCTTCAATCAAAATCTAATGACTTAAATGTTCATCACAATAAAAATTACCTTTATAGAAACTTTAAGACAACATTTGACCAAACATATGTCTATCACGGTTTAGTCAAGCAGACACCTAACCTTCACAATGACGTGTAGTAAATGTGGTAATTCCCTTTGTGTGTGTGTGTGTGTGTGTGTATTTTAAAATGCCAAACTTCACATATTCAATGACCTCAAAGTGTCTATTTTTCTCATTGCAGTAGATTTCTATATTTAGGTTCATTAAAGTTTTTTTCTTTCTTAAATGTTGGTGTTGTCTATACATTTATTAAACTGTTTTTATCTGTCCATTTCTCAGTGACATGTTTGAGGCTAATCAAGAATTATGAGAGGTCATATTTTAAAACAGAAGTGAAAGACACTATAATGGCATAGGTTACAGCTTCATAACCTATCAAAAAAAAATGGTCTTTGCTTCTCTTGGGAAGACTCTCTACAGCTTAGAAATAATTTTACAGTAAAAAAAATATAAGCAGAGGCTGTGTTCTTCCATGAGAATAATGATGATATTGTACATCAGAAAAATACTTCATCGATACCATCCTCTAAGGAGGAACACTGGGCCCAGAGTGCAAATATCAGAATGGCACAAAATCCCATTTAGTCTTCATTTCCAGGCACGATTTTTAAGAGATATGAACAGGAAGGCCAATGTAGGTTTTTAGAAAAGCCTTAAAGGCATGATTTTCCAATGATAGAGAGTCCCTGCCTTGAGACATTTTTTTGGTATCAATTCATTCATTGAATTTATAAATGGCAAGTGCTATAAAATTCCTAAAATCTCCACATATTTTTTTTGTATGTGTGTGTATTTGTGACTTTTGGAATCTCCCAAATTTTCTACCCTTCATTCTCCTGTTACTTTAAATTAAGATGATGAATCAGCATAAAGTTACTGGGAAAAGCAGGCAATAGAACCTGTCCTTTTTTTTTTTTTTTTTTTTTTTTTTTGGCTAAGGTTCAGGTATCACTTCAATTTAGTCCTGCTCTATTCTAATTATTTACTAATTTTTCTCTTGTTTTTTAGATTTGCTACTTCCTGGAGGAATTTATATTAGTCCTTCAATTCTCTAACTTTGACCCTAGGACTATGACTCAAACTCAGCTCTTTAACTGCTACTTACTTCACATAGAAAATCTAGCTCTTGGAGGTTAATTGCTACTCCCAATTACTTGGCTGGTATTATACTCAGATCTTTTCCAATTTCTTGCTTTTTCTAAATATAGTATAACACTCTATGGGGAAAAGGGCTCTTCTGGAAATACATACCATATTCACAGCAGGGACTCATATCTCTGATATGTTTTTGGGTACTACCAATAATTCTTCAAAAATTCTATAAACATTGATCAATTGATTGGAAGCATTGGTATTTTCTTTAGAAAAAAATTTTATCCTATTGATTGTCAGCATAGAAAGGGGCTGGTTACTTTTTACAGGTATTGTTTTTATTAAAAGAAAGAAAGAAGATATGAAGAAAGTCTTACAGCTCACAGGAAATTTGTATCCACTATTGGAAAGAAGCCAGTGGCATTACCTGTTTACCTTTGCCTCTGACCTTCAATATATCCTAGAGTTTCAGAAAATAGACTTAGTACAAATGAATGAAACTGAAGCGGAGAATTTCAAGGAAGAGCTTGAGGTCTCAAGGGATTGGCTGTACATAGATTAGCATGACTGGAAGTTTAACAAAGGGGAGCCACATGCTTTCTCCTGACCTTTTCCCTCTGCTCAGTGGCATTTATGTGAGCTTAGACTGCAAGTATTCCAGAGATGGCAGGAAGCAGATCTGGATGCAGCTCAAGCTATACAGATTGGGTTTTGCTTCAAAGAAATGTAGCAAGTTATTTTTTTTCTTCTCTCTGACCTCTGACATAATTAAAAAAGAGAGGAGAGAGAGAGAGAGAGAGAAAGAAGAAGAAGAAGAAGAGAAAAGAAAGCAAGAGTAAAACAAGAGAACAAACACCTAGGAATATATACTAAATTTTATATTAGTAGATAAAAATTTGATATTAAACAATAACTTACTTAATAGGACTGTTTTCATGTTCATCCTTATTGAGAAGAAATTCTTCATGGTAATTTCTAAAGATTTAGGTAGCACTAAGGCAGAAACAATAATAATCACCTTTATATTCATTCAGTAATGATATTTCCAATAACTTTGTTTTCAAAAGCCCTTCCTATACAAGTATTATACCTCTATAATAAAAAATATTTTTAGATGCAAAATTATTATGTCAAAAACTATTCTCATATGTTACCATTTGGTTGAACTCATTAATTTCCGAAAACTATACAAAAAACAATGATATGTAAGTTTTCAAGAAATGTTTGAAAGCAAAATTATAGTACATACATACACACTCAGAATATACACCACACACACATAATATCTGACACGTGCAGTCATAAAAAGACAAAAAAATTTTGTCATAAAAAGACAAAAATCAAAGGTAGCACATTCTGTTAATGCCTAAGCCTGTGCTTTTTACATCAACTGAATCCATCAGCAGTTTCAGTTGACAATTTCTAGCACACCTTCAACTTTTCATCTCTACCCATGATTCCCCCTTGTTTGTCTGAAAACTTAATTGGGACATGAAAACTTGCATAAAATCAATTAAGAACAATTAATATGTTTTAGAGAGTTAATATCCCTTGGTCACCCTCTAACAATGAGGAATGATATCACCAATAAAATAATATAATATTGCAATAAATAAATGCCATCCCTTCTTGTGTTAGTCAGATTTTCTGACTATGGAGGTTTCCTTCCTCGCTATGACCAAAACAACTGGCAATAACAACTTGAAGAAGGAAGGTTTATTTTGGTTCATAATTTCAAAGACTTTGGTCCATGGTTGACTGACTTCACTGCTTTGGGCCTGAGGTGAGGCAAAGCATCATGGCAGAAGGGTGTGGAGAAAAAAAGTTTTCTTAACTCATGGCAGCAGGGAAGCAGAGATGAACCTGGAACAAGATACAGCCCTCAAGATCAAACTCTCAGTCATTTACTTTCTCCAGTCATGCCCCATTGGCCTACAGTCTCCACCAAGGTAGTCCATTGCATCTATCAACAGATGTATCCATTTGATGAAATCAGAGCTCACATGATCCAGTCCTTTTCCAAAAGCCCCACCAGTGCACATTACTGCAATGGTGACTGCTGAGAGCCACAGCTGAGTTGGAATGGCCCCTGGCATTTTGCCAATAGTATTGGTTGACAGGCAAGGCATTACTATCCGCCTCGGCCACTACTTTGGAGTTCTCACACTACTTTGGAGTTCTCATGGGGATTCCCAGAGAATTCCCATTGGTTGGGGAAGTGCAGGAGGAGGGATTTCCGGAGGAGATATTTCCGGTGGCTGGTTCCTGGATGAGCCACGTGGGGTTCGGGATAGTTCCCAGGGAGCAGTGTGTGGGGTGTGCTGGTGGAGTTCAGAAATAAAGTTTGCTCCTGCTTCAGTGGCTCGTGATTTGTGCCCAGCCAGACTGCGGCAGGTGACCAAGTCTTCAACATACAAACCTTTGGAAAACATTCTAGATCCCAAAATACAACACTTCTTTTGGAGAAATTAGTCAAAATCCTATTCTACATATCTTCCAAGTGGGTCCATAGAGGACTGAGCCCCACTAGTCTGTAGCAATAATTCCATTAACAAACTTCTTCCCTTTCTCACTTTCCCTGCTTTCTTGTATTTCCAGAGTTCACTTCTCACATACATTAACTGAAGAAAGTTTTCATCTCATCTATATTAAAGACCATGCACTTTTGGCATAATAGTAAAAAGCAAATAGAATTTGTTCATTTGAATTATTTCTATAATCAAAACAAACAACAGAGATAGAAAATTGGCCAAACTGAATCCTGACAAACTGATACTACTTAATATTTTTATTTCAGGTATAACAAGGTACAGTTGAAAAATAAAAATTGTATGTATTTACAAAGCAGAACATGTTTGGGAGTATGTAGACATTGTAAGATGACTAAATCAAACTAATTAACATATTTGTCACTGCACATATTCCTCAGTTTTTTGTGATGAGAATATTTAAGATCTATGCTATTAGAAATTTTCATATATTAAATATCTTATATAGCCAGAATAACTAAATATGGTTATAATTAACGATATTGTATTGATTAATTTCCAACTGAAATATTTACAAAATACATTTTAAAACCTTTTTATAATAAATAACACTATATTAAAACTAAATAAAATAATATTTTATGTAAAATAACTAATTTTTAGTGATGTAGAACATACTATAATTTAATAATAACAAAATAACTGGAAGTTGTCTTTCATTTATTGTAATAGATATTAAACTGTTCATCTTCATTGTTCAAAAAAACCAGGAAACAGTTTTAGTAAATATGCTTATCACTCACTATCAAAACTACCAACTTCTTTGAAAATTTTGTTCTTGGTTTCAAAGTTACTAGCCCATCTTCAATGAATTTTGTTCACAGTAAATTTTATTTGTCTTCAGATTGTCTCTCATTTTTCTTAGAGGTTCAAGTACTTTCCTAAGATAAAACCCAAGAAGGGGTGATTCATTATAACTGCCTTAAAGTAAATTTTCCTTTATTTCATTTTGAATTCACTTGTGATGTTTATTATATTCATAATGCAAGATCACGTAAGAATGAGATTGTGCACTTGAGGTTGCCCACAGCCCAGTTCATTTCTAGTAATTGTAAATAGTAATACCCATACTTTTTTTTTCTTTTTGGCTAATGCTAGAAGGTGGCATCTGTCATCAGCATCCTCATATAAACTCACTCTTGCTACAGCATCTGTTCCATCACACAATGTTCTATTTTTGTGTCTCGCACATTTAACTAGGAAGGAACAAATAGACTATTTTAAGATAAGTTGCCAGTGTTTCTATAAGGGAATTCAAAATATCTTTGCCAGAAATGTATAAGATAGAATAAGAATAAGCCATAACTTTTGATTTTAAATAAAATAACACAAGTTGTTTCATTTATATTTAAATATTAATATTGTGCTATAAAATAATTTGAAGATAATTATGGGATTAAAAATGCTCTGCCTTTAAATATCACATTTTCTAATATGTGTAGTATAGTTTTATTTTGGATTTGAAATCTATTCACAAAAATAGCAAAAAAAAGTGTCATAAATATTTTTAATTTAGCATAGCTAATTTCTATGCCAAATACTTCTGAGAAAGAAAGAATTGAAATGTGAGTTTGGCTATCTATTTAGTTGTCTATTCATTCATAAAATAAATATTGATTGATCACACCATGTGCCAGGAAATAAGAATAAAATAATTAAAAAGCAGTGAGAAAAGTGGTTTCATGTAGTTCAGCATCCTAAAAGAGGAAAATAGAAAGTATAAAAATAAAACATTTAAAATTTGTAGGTAGTACAAAATGTTGTGAAGAAGAATAAAAGGAAGATATGGGAGAGAAAAATAGAAAAACGTGTTACTCCAGAAAAAGCAATCTGGGAATAAGTTTCTGATTAAGTGAAAAATGCCTTAAGTGAAATTAATTTGCAAAAAAAAGAGTCAAGGAAATATATAAGTAGTCATTTTTCTTTTTTAAAAAAAGTTGATTAAAAAAATCTCGAATGGTTAAAATATATGAATGTACTTATGACAAAAGCTGATTAGGAGAGTCATTCCAAAGCTCTAAATGATGAAGAACATTGATTCCACACACACATTTTTCCAGCTACGACTGCAATCCAAAAACAAAGTGTAAAAATATGTAAGAAAATCTTAAACACGCCAGTCCCTTGGAGGACTCATGCTTTTGCTTCAATGCAAGCATTATATTTTGATGCAAACCCTACATAGCTTACATAGTGGAGTAAAGACTGGTGTTTCTTTGTTTAAGAAGAAATGCAGCATAAATTACTACGATGATAGTAAATTATTCTTTTTACTGCTTTACAACTTTTTGAAAGCATTTTGCATAAGGAAAAAATATGTCCAAATTAAATGAAGGCCACCCAATGTGTGACAGGTAGCAGCATTTTGTGGCACATGGTGTGTTGCTCAAGGAAAAAAAAAAGACATGACAAAAATAATTTTAGTCATTTATTTATTCTATTAATCTATTCAAATGGCTTTCACTTTAGACTAAGTAGTTATGTCACAAAAGAACCAAGAGCTGTACATTGAGCATAAAACATTGCTAGTATGTCACTGTATGTGTCAAACAAAAACTAGAAAATAGTGTTTAATACATACAAGCATGTAAGCATGAAAACAGTCAAATTTAAAGTAAAATTTTAAGTAATACTGCAACAAACTAAGTAAAATTTGTTTTCTGAACAAATAAAGTCTACTATTGTGTGTCTATTGCTATGAAAATCATATAGGCTCAGGAGCGAAAAGATATGGATTATAACTCTGCTTTTGCAATTTCATAAGAGGATAACTTTGAGCAACAATGCCTATATCTCTGAAATGTCAAATATATAGGGCTGTTTAGCTAAGTGGTAGATCTCTTGACTAGGAGGGAGACAGGCATAGGAGAGAGACAGAGATTCAAATGAGGTAATATATGTAAAGATACATGAAACTTTTTTGGCTTTTGTTTTGGTTACCATGAACATAAGATTTCAGATTGGGTAGACTTACTGGTTCATTGATATCTTATTGAATGAAATTTATTTCCTGCCAATTATAAGGAATGAGTAGCATATATGTGGCACAGAACATATGAATCTCCTGCTCTAGATAAGCTTACTTACTGGAAAAAGGAACATAAACTTAACAAGTAAACAGACTTACCAAATATGAGATAGAAAGAACCATTAGGAATAAAAAATAATGCAAAATAAGGAGATGCAGAATTACAGACTGTGGAGACATATTTTAAACAGAGCAAACAAGGAGATTTCTTTTGAAGAAATGATATCAAATAAGAGAACTGAATCATATGAGGGCACAATCTAAGAGGGTTATTAAGGTAGGCATGTTTTAGGAAAATGAATAAATAAATATGAACATCCTAGGAGAAATTAGCATAGTATGTTGCACAAAGAGCAGCGGAATGATGTGAATGAGAAGCTGATGGAACTTGGGGCACATGGAAGAGTGCCCTGTATGTAAAGAGGATGGGGATAGTGTGAGAAGGCTTTGAAAGAATGCAGGATGTCACCAGGATCTGAAAGAAAATTGAGATCTCTAAGCAAGGGAAACATGAAGAAGGAAATGAGAAAAACTTACTAAAACTTCAAAAGAATCAAGGTCAAAAAAGAAGTATAATAGATATACTGAACCAAAGGAAATTTAGAAATTAAGAGCCATTAAATGTTGTTTGGTGTGAGAATTGTCTGGGCAATGACAAAAAAGACCCTTTGAAAAGATGAGCACCTTAGGTAATGTCCTGTTCATCAAGTTATGGGTCAAAAAGCATCCACATTATAATGCATTAGTCAAAGTAGGCTGATTTAATGTATTGACTACTAATCTCCCTGGGTTAACACAATCACTTTATTGTTTATGTCATAGAAGGAGCTTAGAAAATGTAGTCCATTTGTATGACCAGAAAGAACAACAAAACATAGAAAACGTAAGAGATAAGTACACATATCAGATATAAATAGGTCAAATAAGCATTGATCTATTTATACTTGATATATACACTTATATATATACACATACATATGTGTATACACATATGTATATAGGTCAATATATATAGAGGAAAAAAGTAGTACAAAGAAAAAAAGGATACAATATTATAGATACTCTCTAACTTTGATATCTCTATTATAATAAAATGAAACATTGTCATTATAAGAAAGCTTTGGGGTAAACATCATTGGAACAAAGTATGACAAAATATTCTAGGTTACATTAAAATTTTATCTTTTGGCGTGAATTTAATTTTTTCTGATTTTTTACCAACTCACAGGACATCAATGCAGATCATGGCATTTGAATAATTGTATATTCTAGTCCTTTATTTCCTCAGTGTTCTCTAAATGAATAATGCTGATTCATTATGTCCTCATTCTAAAATGCAATATGTGTATGCATCTGTGTGATTGTTGTTTATTGGAAAATATTTTTTCTCACCAATTTGTAGTTAAGAGAGTTTCAAGTGAGATCTTCCTCTTAATTTAAGGCAAATATATTATGCAAACAATAATTTATTATATAGAAATAGTGAAAATATCAAAGAAAGCAAGATTTTTAAATATAAATCATTATTTCAAACAATACAATAGTTATATATGGAATAGTTAATGCAATAGTTATCAGTCTAGAAGAGCCATTAAAATCACATATGACCTTCCAAACCTGACCAATAGATTTAGCCTATGATTCATGAAAAATTGGTTAAGTTCCCTAAGCCCTAAACATAATTCATTTATGTAGTTCATTACTAGTGGTAATGACACTTTACCAAAAAAAAAAAAAAAAACTTTGATGCAGAAGACTATTCTTAAACACAGAACCTGTTAGATAGCAATTCTTCTAATCTAGAAGACACTTCACAAATTGCTGATGCACCAGGAATACCAGTAATTAGAACTGTATCTGTAAAATAATTATTGTTTTTACATTAGATCTAAAAACCTCCTGTCTGTCTCATATTCTCTCTTGCTCATTTTTTCCTCTCTCTCTTTTCCTCCTTCCTTTCCTCCCTCCCTTCTACAAGACACATGGACAACTTTATCAGGTGGTAAAAATATCCCTGGATCTCATAATTAATAACTTCAATGTAGACTTATATTTTAATTATTCTCATGTAAAGCAGTATTTTTAAAAAGTGTTTACATACCCCCATAAAATTTAGAATAAAACAAGTGTTTTCAAAGGCGTTTTCAGGTTAGTGAATAAATTATAGCAGTTTAAAAATGACTAAATGTAGAAATTTTACTTTTTTTAAATACTAGAATTTAAAAATGGACAGGTTATATCAGTCTTTTAATTATATGCCATGGAGTCTAAATATCACGATGATTTGAAACTCAGCACACCGAGTTTAAAGAAATACATGGAAGAGTAGAATATACCAGAGGTCCTGCTTCCTTATATCACACAATTCCACTTCTTCCATCGGATTTTATTTAAATGTATACAATCCACTGAAGGCTTTTATTGAAAGTTTTGTATTGTTTCTCTACAATGATAAATGTCTATTTATTACTTTTTAAGTGTTTGACTAAAAATATATTAATTGTATATGGTTTTTTTAGTGTAATATTTCTACACGTGTTTGTTACTTGCACTGATCAAATCCAACCTCTCTTCATCCATCTTTGAATTCAAACTCATTTTTGAAATTTCCTGTGAGTATAAGACAGTGAATGTTTTTTAAAAAACATTATATTAACTTGACTTTTTTTTATTATTTTGTGTAAAACTAATGAACAATCAAGGAACATGTGCTAGGTATCCATGGATGAATATTATTTATTATGAGAACAATGGAGATTTTGACATCATTCTATTATTATATTTTTAAAAAATAGGTCTAAAACTGGGAGCAGATGTACATGCCTGTTGAACTAGCTACTTGGGAGGCCGAGGCAGGAGGATCACAAGATCAAAGCCAGCCTGGGTGATTTAGAGACACCCTGTCTCAAAATAAACAATAAAATGAGCTGGAATGTAGCTCAAAGGCAGAGTATTCCTGATATGAAAAAAAAAAAAATAGTTCTGAGCATAAAGAAATTATTCTTTTATGTAAATAGTTACAGATACAGTTGTTAGGTGTTCAATTTTTTGAACATCGGATTTCTGTGTTAAGAAATCACAGATTTCTCATTTAAAATATGTTTAATAATCTCTCTTCTAACAACTTTGTTTTTTCAATTTTGTTAAAAAATTAGATTGGAAACCTTCTAAAAAAGTATTTGTTTTTTAGTCATTATAGTTACTCATTTCCTCAACTCTAACATCAATATCTAGTTTATCCTCTGTGTGTGTGTAAAACCCTGGAGAATTTTATATCCTGGCACATTATAATTAGTCTCAAGATGGGTGAGAAATATTCCTGTTTAGTAGAAAGTGCAAATACATGTAATTTAGAAAGGAGAGGTAGGAAAGGAGCTGTTTGACTCAGGACTTTATCAGTGTTATAAAAGAAAACATAAAGATTTGAGGATCAAGAAACTAATTTCCTTAAAAGCATAGTGCTTGTGTCTTATAAATAAATCTAGGGTGCTTATACCCATTTGGGAGACAGCTGGTCTAAAGAGACTAACTGCAAAGTTGGGACAATCTTTTGTAAGGTTTGATTGTTTGAGCAGTTCCTTGCTCAGCCCTTTATAAGTGGTCACATGTAACAGATGTAATGTGTCCTGTGTAAAAGTAAAAGTTACACATCCTGGAGCTATCTACAGTGTCACATTTAATCTTTTCTTTGCCTGAGCATTTTTTGACTTCCTGAAGTTTGTAAGTACAAAGTTAAGTGGACTTACATTCTATGTTTTAGTTAACAATACTCACAAAATGAACAAGTGACTTACAAAGATCTGTACCTGTTATGGTTGGCTATGAGGTGTCCGCAAAAGTTCCTGTTAATGAAGGAATATTCTAAGGTGAAATGATTAGATTATAAGAGCTATAAACTGTTTAGTCCATCCTAGTTTGAATGGACCAGATGAGTGGTAACTCTAGGCAGGCAGGGTATGGCTGAAAGAGGTGGTTCCCTGGAGGCATGTCCTGGAAAGATGCTTCTTCCTGCAGTCCTTTCCCTCTCAATCCCATTCTGTCTCTGTTTCCTTTGCTGTGCCTTTCTGCCATGCTGTTCTGCCTCACCCTGGGCCCAGGGCAACAACTCAGCCATGTATGGATGAAGAGCTCCAAATACACTTTTTCTCTTCTAAGTTGTTCTTGTTGGGTGTTTTGGTCACAGTGACAAGAAAGTTACAAAAATAAATGCCAAAAAAACAATGGCAATGTATTAAATGTAACATAGGATTAATTATGCAAACATGAGCAAATACCAAAAAATGGCAGCTCTGCTATTTATTTACCAAGTTCAGTTTTTTTCTGGCAGACACAACAACAAATACAAAACATCAATGATCTGAATTAAAATGATAAGAGGTCAGCAAAAGTTTTCTAAATCATCAAAAATTAATGTGAATTGCAAATATATGTAATAATGAAAGAATTAATCAAATATTTTGTTTTAATTATCTTAAACTCCCCTGTTCTTTGAGATAGTTTATAATGTAAACAGTGTATTAGTAAAGAAAGGGTACATAACTTATAAATAACATGTTTGAGGAAATTTATTAAAAAATGTTTTAATGATGGAAGGTGGTATGAAAAATCTTTGGGGCCATTGGTCTTGAGAAGGAGGTAATATTCATGTTTCCAGATGATAGATAGAACAATAGCTCACTAACTGCTATCTAGAAATTTTAACAGCTTTCTTTTTTCTATATTTAGCACTAGATGGGAAAAGAGAAGGGTGAGAAAGATACAGATATAGTCTATTACCAATAATATTAATGAAAACATAATTATGCTATCCTATGCTATTCAACATGTATAAATAGAATGAGTGATATTATGATTTGCATAATAATTTATATGCACATAATTTAAAATATGATTTATTAATTAACAGAATATAAAGAATGGTAAAATATATATACTTATATATTAAATATATGTGCAAATATATATTTACATATATATTAAATATACATATGTAAACATACATTTGCATATATATATTTAAGGATGGATGGTTTCCCAGAAACATTCTTAGTAAATATATAATCCATTGGAAATTCCAAAATTTTGGTCACGGGCTAATACATCTTTGTGTCAAGGTAGCATGCCTGCCATAGGGAAGCAGAGAACTCTGTGAAAACAAATGCACAAATCTTCCCCAGTTCAAAAGCTATCCATGGCTTTCTTCATCAATCCCTTCAATTGAAGGTACAGGTTTTTTATTTAAGATGGTATATGTGTCCAATGGAGCCAGGCAGGCAGTCTATTTAGCAATAACCTTGCCAGTAATTTATATGCTTCAGTGAGTGAGCAGTGAGCAATTAATATTTTCTTTCACTGCTGGCCAAATTACAGACACTCAGTTCCTGGAAGATGCATGTCTTGAAATACCACTGTGTTCTAATACAATGAATAGGAACCAAATATGGCTTTCAATGAATTCTTCATTACAAATCTGAGAACTACAATCCAGACAGAAAAAGTACGAAGAAAGTGCTATCCATCTCAAAGCAAAATCCATACATTTAGATCACCTAAACGCCTGAAAAAGAAACAGAGTGAATAAATGAATTTGTCTGTACTAATTAGTAATTCCACGCTAGGAAAGATTTGAGGAGAATGGGTTTTGAGGTTGAGGCTGCGATTAACTTGAAAACAATTTAAAAACTCCATTTCTACAAATGGCTATAGAAAGAATTGTGAAAATTGTTCTTCATCAGGCTTGAAAATTATCAGCTACCCTTGCAAACACAATTTCAGCAGTTTTACCAGTTCTTGTGTATAAATTTCAATAGCAATTGCACACATGAATACAATTTCCCTAGAAATTTGATGCATACCTTTCTAAGATATGATATTAACTGAAAGCTAATTTTTTAACTTAAATGGTGAAATTGACTTCAGTGACTCATAAATAAAACAGGTTTTATTTTATTATTATTTTTTTTTTTGCTAGTTGAGACTTCTACTTAAAATTGATCTTGGGTGACTGTATGACCAATGTGATTCTGCAACCTGTACAATCAGAGAAATGAGAAATTATACCCCATTTGATTCAAATATAAGAATTGTCAAGATCATTGTACTGTCATGTGTAGCTAATAAAAAAATTGATCTTGAAGATATAATTTAACATTTCCATTAAAACAGAAGGGAAAACTTAATTCAGTTAAAAACTACAAAAAAAAAAAAAGAAAAAAAGAAAAGCCCAATAGAAAATCAGGTTCAAATTTAATTCTCCCTATTATACTAACTAATGATATTTCCTTAAGGTGATGCTAAAAATTTTAAGGGGGTTCATTTCAAATTATGTCTTTGTTTCCAGTTATTATACTATTGCAAAATACAACTCATAAAAAATTGCTTAGTAAGAAGGTAGGAAAGAGCAGAGAATGGGGGAAATGCATTAGTGTGTGTATTTATATAAACATACAAATTATTTTAATGTTTTCCTGTTTCGACACTGAAAAGCTGTGTGTCTCTTAAGCACAAATACTCAAAAATCAGCATTTTATTTGGAGTAGTTTTCAAATTAATATACAATGATCTTAGAGCTTGAAAATATTCTTAACACCTTCAGGGATGTATGAATTAGCTATAATTCAGATATGTAATAGAAAATGTATGAAAAATTCTGACCCTTGGAGGATGAGGCAGAGAACGTTGAGAAAATCAATTTAACTCATAGTATGGTTTAAATACATAGCTTCCCAGATTATTCAAACATTGTCAATGAAAATGATTAGCTCATTTCTGCCTCCAAAGACTACATATATATATAAAAAAAAGGAATAAAAAGGGGGAACTTCATGAAAATAGAACAACAACAGAGTAGAGAAAGTTGATCAAAATTGGGCAAAACGTGCTATGAGCACATATGACTATAGGATAATGAATCTCACATTTATTGTTAATTATAAAGTACCAATTAAAAAATAAATAGAATGCAGACAAATAAAGTAGAGGAAGAGGGTAAAGGGGAAAGAGGAGAGAAGGGAAAAGAGAACTTCTGGGGAATGCAATGGAGCAGATTATGTTATTTGCATGTATGGATATGGGACAACAACCCCACCCACCATTGCATAATTATAATGCACAAAAAAACATAAAAGATTCCATGTAATGAAGTCATCATTGGTACTAGAAAGTGTAAATGCTATCTCAGAAAAAGTATAGAACTACCAGGGCAAAATGTCAGTCACTCAGTTTTTATTTATTAAGGTGTATTTGATAAATAAAATGGTGTATAGCATGATGTTTTGATGAATGTATATATTGTAAAATGATTAAGTAAAGCTCTTTAACAATTCTGTCACCTCATATAGTTAATATTTGTGTGAGACTATTTAAGATCTATTCTCTTAACTATATTCAAATATACATTATTAGTATTATTAACAATAGTCACCACGCTGTACAATAGATCTCCTGAACTTATTTATCCTATAACTGAAACTTGATACTCTGAGCAACATCTTCTCAGCCCCTGGCAATTCATTGTTAAAGGCCATGGCCTATTGATAATACTGGAACATGTGATATTTAAGTAGATCATTATTTGAATGAGAAGGAGTTTCACTGAGAAGTGAAAAGAAAACCGCACTCCCACTCATTGCTAACACCTTTTTGTATTTTCTCTCCATCAATTCAAATATTTTCTAAATCATTCTTATATTTTCTTATCCATTAAGTTTTGTCTGAAATGGCATCTTCTAGGGGACATCATCTATGAACCAACAATACTAAATAGATATTTCTTGTCATTCAGCTTGAGTACTTAACTTTTAATTAAGAAGTTTAAGCTGTTCATATTTATTTCCATGACATTAAATTAGGTCCAATGCATAGTTTTATTTATTTTTTAACCTTTTCTTGGTGCATTTTTGTTCCGTATTTTACTTTACTCATGCATTTCCTTCTGTAGTGATTTTAAAAGATAAAGTGCTTATTTCAACTAAAAGATTTTGAAAAGTTTATTTGAAAACATCTAGAGTTATATTAATGTTAAAATTAAACTGCTTATTTTTAGACTCATACTTCTTTTCCTTATATTAATTCTCTAATGGTTATCCAAATTAATATTTAATCCATCTTTAGGTCATAAATTCTATATTTAAAGAAATAAATACATCTTTCAAGATTGCTTGGACATTATATTTTGGGGTTATAATTACAAGTTATTTACACTCATAAGTATCCCACACCTCCCCAAACATTTTATAGCTTTCATATTTTTATATGATTTTCTAGCTGTTAAGAATGTATAGTCATTCTTTAGCTCAAGTTTTGTTGATGTCTTGGTAATATGGAAAGAAAATTTCCAGAAAAATTTTCAAGGAAAACATTTGGGTTTTGTTGTTTTGAAGTCACACCAGGCTTTGACTGTTTCCTCAAACATGAACATTTTTGAGCATAACATTTTAATTGCAATTATTTTCTTTTACTAAATCTCTGTTGACTTTGCTTCACTACTTTCATGCATTTATTTTTGCCCTGCCTCATGAAGTTCTGCATATTCCTTATAGAAAACACACTGTGGAAATTTAACAATAATATAAATATACAGTTACTAAGAAACATTTTGTCAATCATGTCATGCTTTGGGCAAGAGAAGGGCAAAACTATTCAGCCTTTCCAAAACTTAAAGTTTCAATTGAAAGAACATTTTTTGGCAAACAATTTGTCAACATCTAGTTAAGGTTAAAATGTCCACACTTAAATTCATTCCATTTCAAAATGTATAAGCATAAAGTAACACTAAGGAAACATGTTTAAGAGTCTTCATTGCATTTTCAAAAGTAGTAGAAAAAAGGGGAATTAAGTTGTGCATTAATCTATATATCAGAATACTGAAAAATACATGATTAATTTAAAGATATGCATACTTATTGCCATGTATAGAAAAGTTGCAAATATATTGCTGATATTAAAAAAACATATTGAAGACTGGGGATATAGCTCAGTGGTAGAGCACTGCTCTAGCATGTGTGAGGCCCTAGTTTAATCTTGAGAACTACAAAATAAATAAATAAATAAATAAAACAAATTGATAACTGTATTATATATGTTAAATACTTTTGAAATATTTAAAAATACACAACCTATATCTTTTTTATTTTATTTTTATTTTGACCAATGTTAAACATACATAAAATATTTAACAATTCCTGTAGTCCTAAAAGACCTCTGTTATAGTGGTTCATTGTCCTTTCCCTTGAATCAGCTACCTCCCAAATCAACCATTTCAACTCTTCAGCTGATTGTCTTTGTATGTAACAATATACCTCTAGATAACAAATCCTTTAGCATCTTGATTTTTAAATAAAGTTCATGCACTATTGATTTTGTAATAATAAAGACAAAGATTTGATTCACTTTCATCATTTACCTTTTTATCCAGTCCTTCCCATCCTCCCATCACTCATATTTACCAAACTTTAAAATTAGATCTACATTATTCACATTTCTTATTTTTATGTAAATGTTACTGACAGGTAAGTCAAGATGTATCTTAAGATCGCTTGTCCCTTCCTTCCTTAAAACTGTGTTTTCCCTGAATAACTGTCTTGTTTCTCTGTCAATTTCATTAAACTCTTCCTTGCATTAAGTTGCATCAGATTTTCTGTCAATTTTATCTACTTAAAGAAAATTTTCTGACAGACTCTGATCTCTCCAATCAGGAATGGTTAGTCTTCTTACCTGTGTTCTTGAACATATTTTCAGAATGAAATTTTTTACTTATCTCAGTGATAAAGGCATATTTTCTCAATACAATGTGTTCTTGATTTTCTTGGTTATAACATAGTTTGATAGTAAATGTCATCTATTACCTTCCTACGAAAGGTTGAATTGGCAGTGACAAAAATATTAACTTACACAATCCACATTGATATGCATCTAGATGTAGAACTCAAGGTTGAAAACACTTTTCTTCTAAATTTTGAAAACATCATTGCATTATATTGTATTATCCAGTATTTCTGTCATACAATTAAAAAAGTGTGGATGAGTACATTTTTTTCCCATTTTACTGATCCTATGGTGTGGAGAATAAGCTTTCAATATGCAGACACATGCCCCCATTTTTAAATGCTTTAGTTATTTCTTACTTTTGTTCTTTTTTAAATTATTTTTCTGCTTCTGAAATTATTAGTTTAGAATATTTGATCTTCTGATAAGTTCTTTGAATCTCTTACATTTACTGTTTCCCAGGTTTTTGTCTCTTTGATTATTTTCTTCAAGCATAATCAATAATTTTATTGAGTTTTTTATATCAATGATATGTTTTAATTCTCATAGGCTCATTTTTTATACTCTTCCATTTTTATGTCCTATTTCATGGATTCAAAACAGAGTGGGCAAGGAATGCTGGCCCATCAGGAGTTCGGTGCACAAAGATCATGTGTGTCAGGCACACTTTATAAAATGTCCTCTGTGATCTCACCTCTTGATATCAGTATCCATGTAGAGTCCCCTCCTTTGAGAGTGGCTTGACTCACTACCTTGCTTCCAATGAATTGAAGGCATTTAATTAATAAAATATCACTTCTGAAGTTAAACTATAAAATATTAAAACTCTCTTTTTTCTTCCACACTCTTTCATCTTTGATACTTGACCACTTTAATGAACCAAGAAGCAATACTGAAAAGACCCATATGACAGGGACTTGAGAACAGTTTCTTTCTAAGGGCCTACAAGGAACTGAATCTAGCCAATAACAAAGCAAGTGATCTTGGAAGTGGATCTTTCACCATTTGGGTCTTAAATGATTATAATCCCACTCAACACCTTGATATTAACCTAGAAGAGATCAGAGCACATATTTATCCATAGCATTATGAAATGATAGAGTGGAATGTTAGCATAATTTGTTTCACACTAATAGACAACTAATATAACATAACATCCAGAATGCTAATCTTTATTCTTCCTGATATAAACTAGATTAGAGGCCACCTTTTGTACTTTTCCCAGAGAATAAAATCACATTTTGTGTGTGTGGGGGGAGGGTACCAGGGATTGAACTCAGGGACACTCAATCATTGAGCCACTTCCCTAGCCCTTTTTTGTATTTTATTTGAGACCAGATCTCATTGAATTGCTTAGTGTGTCACTTTGGCTGAGGCTGGCTTTGAACTCATGAGTCTCCTGCTTCAGTCTCCTGAATCCTGGGATTACAGGTGTGTGCCACGGTGCCCAGCTAAAACTGCATTTTTAAGAGGGCATTTTACCTAGGATGAGGACCAGAATATGGGAATTCTTTTTAGAACACATTCTCAATCCAAACTCATCTTTTTATTCCATCATTCCACTATCACAGTTATCTTATGCCATAAAATTCAGAGCCTTCTTGGGGCTTGTGCTGGAAGTCATGTTGCTGTTTAGTTTTTCTGCCTGTTTCTTTGGAATTCAAATTTTCAGATTTCTTGGGCATATTATTTACCACTCATCTGTTCAGCTTCCATAATTGTTTTCTCTTGTTCTCTTGCTCTTCATGGTTTTGTTTGTTAAACAACAACAACAACAAAAAAAATCTATCAGTAATTTTAGTAAATATTCAGTGACCATCTAAAATGAAGTCAATCTAATATTTTATAGCACATACAAGTTCATCAGTATTTTTGATGATATTAAACATATATGGAAGTTATGACTTATCCATATGAAGTAAAGTGTATGTAAATATTTTTATTTGGCTCTTTTCAATGTTTCATTTTAATAGTTTTATATCAAACTTAGTGTTCATAAATCCTATTAAAATATTTTATCTTGACCATAAAGTTTGGGATTTTTGTAGTACAACGTTACTGCATAATAATCAATTAAATGTTTTAACTCATTTAATACCATGGGGAAATCCAAAATTGAAAAGTATAAAAAGGAGACTTGAAGTAAAGTTCATGATACAAAATAATTAAAATAGTTGATGTTTGCTTATCAAGTGCTTTTTTTTCTTTTTTAGGAAGAAAACAAATTGCACATGAATAAACAAACTTTTCTCACTGTGTGGTTGGAGAAACCAAGTCATAATCCTCTGCCAACATGCATGATGATGTTTAAAAAGGGATCTGTTTCCATTTTCTTCAGACTGGCTGCTTGACATTTCAAAAGATAAGAAGTACTGCTCAACTTGAATGAACTCAAAAATATCTCTGCAAATGTATTTGAACTCATCTTTTGAAATGTCAGTTTGGTACCAAGTGATATAAGTTACTCATTGAAATACTAGAATATAAGTGTTAAGAGTCTGAAACCTTTTCTTTAGAAATGGAATGAGGTTGATGAATACATTTTGGGTAAATCAAGGAACTGAGAATTTATGTGGCTATTCCTTAAGATAATTAGTTCTTTACAATTAAGTTACTTACAGTTTAAATATATAAATATGTTGTTGAATTTACATGACAAGATATTTATTTCATTTTTTGTAACTTTTTTCTCATTTAAATTTTCTTCTTTATTTATTCAATATCTAGCAGCTATTTTACTTTCCTGTTTTGTCTACATGTTGTGTACTTTTTGTGTGTTCAAATATATGTGCTTTTAAAAGAATATTATATACTTGAGTCTGTTTCATCTATTTCTACTGGACAAGTTAGAGGTGTCATGGTTGTGGCTATAACCACGTGTTATTAATAACCAATGATGAAAACTGACTTACCACACAGCCTAGCAATTGTTCTCTTGAGGAGTTAGTTACCACACACCTATGAAGAGTTATTTTCACACAGGAAAAGTACGTGAATGTGCATAGCAATTTTATTTGGAAACTACCCAGATATCCTTCAATGAGAGAATGCTTAAAGAAACTATTTCACATCCATACAAGGAACACTAGTTAACAATAAAAGAAGGAACTATTGATATACAAATAATTTGGACGAAACAAACAATGATGGATGCAAAAAGTTAATTTCAAAAGGATAGATACTGCATCATTTCATTTATGTAACGTTTGTGAAATATAATAACAATTTAATTAGAAATTGATTAGTGCTTTTTAGGAGAGAAAGGGAGGGTAGTAGTTGTGTGGGTATAAATTGGTAACTTGAAGGAATATTGTGGCAATGGTACAACTAAAAGAACTGATATTCCTGGTGGCTATACAAGGCCAAAAGTGTGATACAAATGCATAGACTCATGTACACAACCTCACAAATGAGACCATGTATAACCGTTAAAACAGTAAACTTTATAAAATGTGCCAATGCCAACTTCTTGGTTTTGCTTTTGTATTATGAATGTGTATTATGTTAATGCTGGGAGAGATTTGGGGAAAGGCATATGGAACTTCTTTATATCTATCTATATATATATATATTGCAACATCCTGTGAATCTGTAATTATATAAAAACAAAATGTTTACAAAAAACTCACTTGAGGTAAAATTATTTTGACAGGCAAAACCTTCAGAGAAAATGTGATGTCACACAAGTTTACATGGTGGAGTGCTAGCACATTTTTTGGACACTGATGCTCACTTCTGATTACCTCTGTTGGGTGTCCTGCAAAACCTGCTGTGGACATATACAGGAGTGCTTCATTTAGATGCCATGAGCAACAGCTTGGAAATAGATTTTTAAAGACAGAGAGCATTTCTATTCTACCTTTTTAAACATATTCATTATTTTTCATAAACATGGGATGAAAGTTAGTTCCAGGGCATAAACATAAAAGAATTATATTTTGTAAAGGTGAATAAGAGGAGTAATTCTTTCTCAAGTTTTTTGTTCTCTGGAAAAATACTTGTATTATATTTTAAACACATATTTTATGAAATAATGTACATCCATTTTCACATATTACTGTTTCATTTAATAACCAAATTGAGATTTAACACTAAGAACTATAAGTGAATTCCAAATGTAGACTCAATTTGTGCTTTATTATTCATGTTCAGGCTCTTTTTTGAGTGAAGTTTTTCCTCAGAAAGCATCAGTAGTGATGGGAAAGTACTTTACAAAATTATCAAACAAAAAGGCCTGACAGTATCTTTAATGAAATTGACTTGTTTTACTATAAACATTTTCTTGTTAATCTTATATCCTTTATCACTCAAAAATAATGATACATATTTGTCCTTTTCATGGTTTTATAAAAGTTGATAAATTTAACAAAGAGGAAGCATGAGGCTGAGAGGTTACTTCAGAAGCTGGCTCCATGCTGACCTAGTAGAACTAGAAAAAGTTCTTCATGAATTTTTTTGAATTTTGTTTGTCAACCATCTGTGGGCAGAGCACCCATAAAAGATATTAGGTAAAAAGAGTTCACTAAAAAATTGATTTTTAAATCTTCTATCTTGTTGAGAAGTAAAAGTTTAAGTGCTTGAAGAATAAACGTATGAAGAATGGTTTTCATAGAGGAAGACAGACACCAGGAAAGAGTTTTGAATAAAACATCAATTCTCTGTGATATTTAAACCATAAATCCTTAGACTTAAAATTTTAGGAAGCCAGGTATTGACATTTACTAATTCTGTGATGGAGTATTTCTTTCTGTTCACATACTTTAATAAAATTAGCTATTCACAATCTACATGTTAGCAAAGGAGAAAGGGTGTTGTCACTTATGAAATAAGCCAGTATAGAAAGAAAACAGAATCAGAAACGTAATGAATAAAATGGATGTGCTAGAGGATTTGTCAGGGAAATGAATTGAAACATAAAGTACAAATAGAACTTACACCTTTCAGAATTTCTGGAATAGTTAGAGATGTGAATATGCCACAGAAAATGATCAAGTCAAACAAATAGATTAGGATCAGAGGTTAAATGAAAGAATTATTTTACTAATTTATGACAACAAAAAGTATTCATCATTTTCTTTCTACTGTATTCTGTCCCTCTCTCCCTCCTTTCTTCTTTGAATTCATTATTACTATTTTTGGCTCTGTGGGTGCGTGTGTGTATCCGTGTGAATGCAGGCATGCATGCAAACATGTATACATAAATGTATAAAAATTTTCCTCTAGGATATGTTTATTTCTATTTTTATATTATTATAATGCAATAAATAAATGCTAAATTGTAGAAAGTGTAACAATTAAAAGTAAAAGAAATCCAAATTATCTCACTAGTCACATGCAGATGTTATTAATAGCACATAGCATTATAAACTTAAAGTCTGCATCTTATTAAGCTTTTATAATTTGTTATTTTAGAGCTATCTTTTTGTGTAGATATGCATCTGAGTATTTAAATGGCTCTCTAATATTGTATCATATTTACCATTTCTGTATTTACTACTTCTAATTGAACATTTGAGTATATTTTTTTCTTTTATCTATTAAATATATCAATATGTTTTAAATGTTAGCCCATATTAATTAATTTATTTGGTTAAATTGAAAAAAATAATTGCTAAATATAAAACTAGTTACATTTTAAAATCACTTGATGATACTAAGAAAGCCACCCTGCAAAAGGCATTCTAGATTAACAGCCTACCAGCAGAGTACATGAGCTCATCATTGCTAACTTTTAAGTAAAATTTTCTTCAACAAGACAGTGAACAGTGATAACAAAAGGCTGGTCACTTATGTACCCCTTTTGTTCTGTGTCATTGAGCAAATTGATCAGTTTTTCCCTTGACAAACTGTATCTAGTTATGTTATAAAGCCTGTTCTTATATGAGTGGATTCGTTATTATTAATGTTTTGAGCATAGTACTGAATTTAAAAAAAATCCTCTAAATATAAAAATATTACAGCTTATTTCACACATAATAGCAAATATTTCTGGGTTTTGGAATATGGGTTAGAATTAAGTGGAATTTTAATGCTCATAGTTAAGTCACATCAATCTTATGACACTTCTGTGCACACTTTTCTTCTTCAGCCTTAAGAGACCTTATTATTTCAGTGTCCACATCCTTATATGATGCAGTTGTCCAAGATGCTGGAGGCAAGCAACCGTCAAAGA
Organism: Marmota marmota marmota; assembly: GCF_001458135.2. Classification (NCBI taxonomy): domain Eukaryota; kingdom Metazoa; phylum Chordata; class Mammalia; order Rodentia; family Sciuridae; genus Marmota; species Marmota marmota. The sequence continues at coordinate 49,932,733 of NW_026000108.1, read as the reverse complement.
ATTTCCTGGTAAGTCAATTTGCCTGACCATAAACTATATCAGCCTTGGTTTCACACTATTCTATGATATCTTCAATCCTGGTACAGTGCTATAGGGACAATTAAAGACTAGATCACCAACAAGGACCAGTGTGGTTCTTTGTCTCACTGTAATTTATTTGAATATTATGTCTTTCTTTTTTTGTTACAGAACTCCTATTAATAACCATAGATAGCGTAAGGACTTTACTCGTTTCTTAATAGTCATAGGAGAAAACTGAGTGCTTATTCTGATATAAATATATTTAATTATAAAGTACATGTATAATGGCATAAAATGGTGTGAACATACTTTATATAGAGAGATACAAAAAATTGTGCTCTATATGTGTAATAAGAATTGTAATGCATTCCACTGTTGCTGTGTATTATAAAAATAATAAAATCAATTAAAAAATAAATAAATGAGGATTCTGATGAGTAATACTTCAATTTGTTTTTAAGTAATAAAATAATTGACATATTCCAACCCTTATTAATTGGTTAAAATATTATTATTCATTGTTTTTAAAGTTAAAAATATCCAACTGATACAATTAACTTGAAATAAAATTTAATCTCACATAAATAGGTAGAAATGTGAGTCATTGATGGAGATAAAAAATTCTTAAAGGTCAGAATAACGCTGAATAAAAATGAAATATTTTCTTTTATGTTCATTAAATTAAAATTCAATATATAAATATGATTTCTAAAATATTATCTTGATTGTGAACTTCAAGCCCTATTGATTTCTTAAATATAATGTGAACATTTACCTTCGGTTTAATATAATTAACATCAACATACATCTAACCTCTTCAGCAAGTCGTGGGTCTGAAAAATTAACTTCATTAGGATAGTAAAGATTCATTGGATATCTAATGATATCTTTTGCTTTGCTATTGTTTTTCATCAATTCTCCCTACAAGAAAATGCAACTAAGAGACAAAAACATTTTAAATAAAAGACTATAAAGACTCTTGCTTAGGTTTTCTTCCAAGGTGTATATACACAGGCTTTGGGCCACCTGTTTGTGCTAATATTATATGACTACAATCCTTAACCTTGTTATTTTCTTGATTTGGTCAATGATCTCTACTGTACATGTTTCTTCTACCGGCATGCTTCTGTGTACCTTAAACTATCTTTTTTTCTCTAAATAATGTTTTTTATGATATTAGTTTCTCATTTTCTTCTATTAATTTATCTGATCTGTACTATATACTTGCTTATTTGCTTTTGGATTTAAATAAACATGAATTTGAATATTTTGATCTATTATTTTTTGTCATTAATGTAAAATTTTTTAGTAGTCTTCTTTATCTAATCAACTGGTTATTAATTCTATCCTTTACTTCCATTACATTAGCATTTCTTGGATAGAGTCAGCACCAAGGGATAAAGTTCTTATGGCTTACCAGCTGAATTAGCACTCAGATCACCAAACCTCATTTCCTCAGTTTTCTCATCATTAACATGGGAGTGATAATTACACTCACATCATGGTTGAAGTGTCAGCATTATGTAAAAAATGATTATTGTAAAAACATCACATAATGCTTCAAACATGGCAAACCTTTACTAAATAGTAATAAGTCTTTCTTCAAGATTGTTGCTCTATTTTGAGTGCAAAGAAGATATATTCAGGGTTATTAATACATTGAACTCAATCATATAGCAACAGTTTTATAAGGGTAGTAAACATTCTAGGTGCCTTATTAAGGTTACTCTAGATTATCCCTCATTCTTGAAACTTAGTACTGAAGTCATGTACAAGCAGAGACCCAGCAAGAAACCAGTGACTTTTACCTTTTGAGGCCATAGCAGTCAATTGCAAACATAAGAAATGCAAACAATAGGACATCCAAACCAATACTGATGTCATAGCCTTTTACTGTGAAAAGCAATAAGCATGAAAGAAAAAAAAAAGATCTAGTTTTCATGCAATGCCATGTTCCTATGTGAGTGTGCTAGGAGTACTGGCATGCCAACAGATCAACACATGGATAACTCTTTGAAATTGAGACCCAAGCCAAAGTACTAACATTGCCTTCTATGATTAACCCTCTCTAGATAAAAAAATAACTGATTATTGCCTTTGGGCTTCATTCTACAGATGTTCCTGCTTCCTCATATTAAACAACTTAAGCTACTTAAGGTGGAGAATTAAAAAGATTTTGCATTCTGTATTCTCAATCATTGAATTAGCCCATCTTGGGTAGCAGATCACACAATTATGAGTGTAATGACCAGGGTTCCAGGTTTTCTTTGATACCTCTATTTTAAATTCTCTTTGTCCCTTTATATTCAACCTCCAGATGGATAATTACTTCCAACTTCACATTCAGAAAATATTGGTAATTTTTTGATTGACATAAATCACAAGCTACATATACTTCCATGAAAAGAACCAAGTCATTTCTTGACTGGAAAAGAATCAGGCTTCAGTGTCTGACTCTTCTTGAATAATGCGTAGGATTTAGATGAAAGTACTATGTGTCTTGGGTGGTTTAAATAATTGTTAGGGAGTGGAATTTCTGTAGAATGGAGGGGCAGATATAAAATTCAGACACATGAGGTAATTTAGAGGAACACTGAGATTAAAATTTTAGTGAAAAATAAAATAGAAAATTTCCCTAAGACTTTTTTGTCTTTAAGTTCTAAGCTGAAGAAATTTTTATTTTTTTGTAGTCAATAGTAAATAGCCGAAGCTTGATGAACTAGGGAATAAGATAGAAATTCAAAGAATATGGAAGAGAGCTTGAAGATCATCTTCTCTATATCCCTGATCTTATTGATGAGGATATTGAGGCCTATAGAAGTAAAACAGCTAGCTCAAAACCACATTAAACAGCTTATGTCTTATATTAGCTTTATTATGTATTCTTAGGCTTTAGATATCTTATTATTCTCTTTAGAAATTCTTAAGTAACTCAACTATAAATGGGGTAGGGAAAGATGGTCTTTTTGAATGGTCTTCAAACAGAAACATGCATTTTAACTTTTCATCTCACTGTGAAGCTTTTAGCCAAACTGAAAGACTGATTTGTTGCCATTCCTCTAAATTTGCTACATGCATTTGAAGCACATTATAATAGAATGAAGCTGATTTCAGACTTCTGGTGCCAAAATATTTCAGGGAAAAAAATCAAAGATGAGTTTCCACCTCTTTACAAAATTGCATAACTGCAGCTTTATTCTTCCATCTTCATTGCAAATATTTAATCAAAAAACAAATGTCATCAGCTAAAGAGTGCGATAGATTTATTGTGAAGGCAAACAGGAGTCTAGATAAGTCAAAGCTGGTGAACAGGTTCATCTTTATTAGGTGTGAATACAAGCCCAATCTTGACAGTTGTTACTTGACCCCAAGTTAAATGAGATATCTTTATTCTAAAATCACATTTTTGTGAATGCGTTTTTATTCGCAGTTTTTTCTTAAAAATGCCAGTTTACTAAAATTGCCCTTCAGATGTATCTCTTTCGACGAATGTATGAGTAAATTGATGGAAAATATTAAAGCAAAGGAAGACATAACGGAGGTGAAGCACAGAACGTTGTCTTAAACTGTTTTTCTCCTGGTTATTTGTAAACCTCTCAATGTACGAGAACACAAGCAATTAAAATAATTAACCCCTGAGATTATTTGACCCATGCTAATATCACTAGAAGTAATTGCATATATCTGCACATTATATACTTTCTAAAATACTTAAACATTCTATTAATTAAATAAATGAATTAAATCATGACATCTTAAAGTATTTGACAGTACAAATCTCAGTTCCCAAATTCTTTAACTCCCTGAAATCTGAGACCTACAGCCTGAATAGAATTTAGATATTCTACAATTTACTTCTGATGAAAACGTTCGGTAATTCTCTCCTTCAAGCCGCCAAACTATGGGAAGGACAGGAAGGGTCAATAGCAGTGAGCGATATGGTTGTTTAAGAAACTAGCCACGGACCAGCAGAGCCTGTGAAAGCGCGGCTGTGTGACGACAAGGTTGTTGATGCCACAAGCCTGTGAGTGGCAGCAGCCAATATGCCAAACCAAGGGACCCGCTTCTCCAAGGGCTGATGCTGAGCTAAGGCTGATTTCCCTTCTGCCTCCCGGGAACTCTGGTCCTCGCTGGCGTCGTCAGGAGGATTCTTTGCCCTAATTATCTGGGGAGGAAGACGCGCCTTTCCGGGAGACCGCTAGGCAACACTCACCACGGCAGCCTGCAGATTACTTCCCTCCGTGGGTGTGTGACTTCGTCTAAGCAACTCACACTTACAGTAGATTCTCACTGGCGAGGCTGCGAGCACAGAGGGGCGGGGGAGCTGGGAAGAGGAGGAGGGAAGGAGGGTGGGAGGCGCAGAGCAGGGAGGCAGAGGAGACGCCAGAGCTCCAGACACAGCAGGAGCGCGCTGTGGCGGTGCAGTTTCAAGCTCGCCTTCGCAGCCGCGCACACACCGCCTCCTCGCTGAGCAGCGGGAACCGCAGCAGCTCCGTGCCGCCGCAGCCCAGCTCCGCGCTCCAGCCCGCTCACTGCCGTCAGTACCGCCCCTCGTCAGCACTCAGCCCGCAGCTATTTCCTTCTGCCAGCCTCTTTGAACTCTCTGGATCTTTGCCTTTGCTCGCCTCTCTCTTTTTTTTTTTCCTCACCCCATATTTTCTCAACTCCTCTCTCTTTATCCTTTACCACCCTGCTTTTCTTTATATTGGAAATTTCATCTTCAGATGACTTGCCTTCCTTACCCTCGTCCATTTCAGCCCTGAAGACTGGTCTC
>NW_026000108.1:49847968-49927918 GCF_001458135.2 Marmota marmota marmota | reverse complement strand
AGAAGAGCCGCGTGCCAGAAGGCGTAGGAACCCACGGGGGACGAGGAGGAGCCCCGACTCTCCCTCGCCCATTCCTTGAGGACAGAGGTGTGGATTGAGGCGCGCGGGACAACAGCGGCAGAAGAGGGTAGGAGAAGATGCGGGGCTCCCGGCCCCGGGGTGCGGGACGCCGAAGGCCCCCGGGCGGCTGCGGCGGCGACACCCTCCGTACCCCTGCGTCTCTGGCCGGCTGCTACTCCGCACCTCGCAGGGCCCCACTCTGGACGTGCCTTCTCCTGTGCGCCGCGCTTCGGACCCTCCTGGCCAGCCCCAGCAACGAAGGTAAGGAAATGGAGGTGGGGGCAGCAGCCACCTGGGGTGGAGGGGTGAGGCGGGGCCTGGGGGAGCGGGTCACGGAGCTTTAGAAGCGGCTGCCGCGGACTAAATCCTTCTCCTCATGTCGATTTTGTATTTGTCGTCCGGTTTCGTTGGCCTTTCATTCCCTCTCCGCTGTCTTTGGTTGCATTGTTTGACATTAGCTGAAGAGTGCCGGGGAGGAACCTGATTGTGGACCCAGGCTGATTGGGGGCGGGGAAGTTGAAAGCCAGGAGGAAAGAGGGGTCTGAGACCCGCGCTGGGAGGTTGGGTGCGGCTAGATTTCCGAGCGCCTGGAGAAGTGTCATTTCGTTTAGTGAGAAAAGCAATGACAAGAATTTCAGGACAGGTGGAGCTTTTTAGAAACGTTATTTGATGTTGATGATGGGAAACGTTGTGGGGGTGGCTTTTGCTTTTTTATTTGGGGGAAAGTGCCTGCTGGGAGCTGTTATTTAGGGCATCATCAGCTGCTATTCTGGGGTGGGTGGCAAGAGCTTTTATTTCGTGAGGGAGGATGACAAAGGACAAAAGGCACCCCTACTTTAGGGCGCCCTTCTTTGGGGGGTGGTCTCACTGTCACACTCAAGCGAAGGTAGAAGAAGGCGGGAAGGTGGGATGCCGCGGCAGAAAGGGGAGAGGAGTATAGCTGCTAGAAGTTGCGTCTGGAACCCACCGCGGCTTATCTCATAGAGGGAAAAAGATTTGCTTCAGCAGGCATGAGATCCTGGTGCCCAGGTCTCCTTACCTACCCTCATTTCTGCGCTCCGGACCAGAAGATTGTCCCCGCCTTCTTCTGAGAGAGTAAGGCCGGGCGCGGAAGCAACACCTGTGTCGCCCTGAATGCCCCTGGACCAGTGCTCAGCCCACCCAGTGCCAGCCTCTTCACCCTCAGCCCTCCGCCCTCCTGTCGCCTCCAGCTGGGGTAGCTCCTCTTTCACACCAGTACTATGCTCCGGTCTCGGCTCAAGGGCGCATTCTGCGCGATGGGGGATGTGAGGGTGTCCAGAGCAGTGAGCATCTCTGATCAGATCAGGGATACCAGGATCGGTCATCACGCAAATTTAAAATATAAATAAAATAAATTTTAAAATAAAATAGAAAACTCTGACCCTTATTTGGAATGCTGGGGTTTTGGTTTGGAGCTGTGGATGTGAAGCATGACACGCAGAACCTTAAAGAAATTCCTTCCACTCCTGGGGCAGAAGAAGCTGGACCGGAAAGATGAAGCAGCAGCCGAGAGTCGTGTGTATCCTCGTGACTTGCACGGGTTCAGTCTTGGCTGTAGGAGAACCGCGCTGAGCTGGTATCCCATTGCTGCCAGCTTCCAAGGAACCTAGCGAGAGCCTGGCAGATCGAGACCCCCCACCACCTCCCACCCCAGGAACTTTGTCTCCTTAACCCTATGCTTAGTTTTCATTTTTTTTAAATATGATCAAAGGAGAATATATATCCATCGGTAGATATGGATGCATATAAATGTACTCTCCCATGATTAAGCCAAGCAATATGTATTTTCCCTTCCTCATGAAGTTGAAAAAGTGTTTTATGAAGTCTTGTAGACCTTTCACTAACGTCTTATGCTAGATTTATTCGGCTAAAAGTGTTAAAGATTCTAACAGGGTTATGGGTCCTTTTAACTGTCTTATTCCACGAAAAGGAGCATCCTGGTTAGACCTAAAAGAGTCACCCTTTCGTTTTTTCCATTTTAATTTCAAGTCTTTTTCTGCATGTATGTTGAGGGAGCAGAATTGAGGTAGAGTACAGGTAGTCACTGTTAGAGAACAGAAAGAAGTGAATTCTCAGAGTGAGGGGATCAAGTGGGATAAAGGACTAAGATTATGGGAAGAGGAAAAACAGGGAGAAGGAAATAAATGAAAAGGAAGCAAGAAAGTAGCACCAGTTTCCTAATCTGGTGTAATGTTCTAGAATGGAGACTGACTCACTTTAGATTTCATGTCCACAGGTTGTATGGTCTTACCCAACTACTAGAACACACAGCGAACTTGAGCTACAGTGAGATAGGGTTGTTGGAGAGGGAATCCAAAAAAACTAAGCAGTATTTTACCCTCCAGTCCTCTGAGGACACAAGAATAAAAGTGTGCCTGTTGTTTGGGACACATTTTGTGACATATACATAATTTTTATGTTATACATACTTAGAAATAAAATTTTATTGCCATCAGTCTTATCTAATTTATCCCATCTTTGCCAATTTTCCATCATTCCTTTAGTATCATCTCAGACCTTTATTTTGCTTCTATGAAATCCAGTCTTCCCTTTTGGTTTTCCATGTTAGTGTTATTATAAATGTATTAAAATATTTGTAGCAGCAGACTGTTTGTTTTACTTAATTAGTGAGTCAGATTAGAGTTTTTCAGTTTGGTTTTGTTTCAGGATGAACTTTTGAAAGGACAAGGACAGAAAGAATTGATGTACACCCTAAATTCATTAATAACTTGCTCTCATATAATTTGCTCTTCAACCTAATACAGATGTTTAGTAATTTCAAGAACTGTTGTATATGAGTGTGTGTGTGTGTGTGTGTGTGTGTATGTATATTTTTAAAGATTTCATTTTGTGAAAAACATTGATTCATCAGGTGGAAAGAAATAAATGTGACTTTACATTCAAAATTGGTATTTCTGTCATTTTTAGAATTTAACTTTAATAGATTTAAATAAGCAGGCTTGAACAGAAAAAGCCAAACTTGTATCTAGAATCTTGGATTGATGTTAAATTTATTTATTTAGAATGTGTTGATTAGCAGACAATAGAAGGAAAATCTATTCTTTAGCACAAATTCTAAGCAATTTACAAGGTAATTATGTCTTCAGTTATCTTTTTACAGATATAAACTGCAAGTGGAAGAAACCTTCAATCTATAGTACAATATAAAAATTTTTATCATAGAATAGTTCAGAGACATATTTACCAAGAGACTTGCCTCAGATTGATCAAGCAGGACACTATTACCAAGTGTATCAACGATAAAATTTTAACAAATTAAAGTAAGGGGGGAAGTCCATGTTTATGAATTTTTGGAGGTGGCCCTGAACTTATTCAGTAACTGCCATTTTTTTGCTGTCTGGAGATATATTTGTAAACAAGCATTATTTGACAAGTGCTTTTCTCAGCAGGGATTCTTGGCCAATTACTGCTGAACAGCTCTGCATTGAAAATGATTCACCCGCAGTGAATCAAGCTTAATTCATTGAAGCTGCAGTCAGTAATGTCCCAGTAAAGTGCTTCTGACAGTTGTCAGCAGTTTGTATTTGAAAAGTCCAGTTTCTTGTCTCCAAATGTTTTGTATGTTCGAGAAAGTGGGATGGAGGTGTTCTGGGAAAAGAAACACATAAGGAAAGGGGAGGCTGAACTGCTTGAGAGACAATCAGAAAATTGTAAATGTTTTCACTGAAAAGAGACAGGAGGAAAAGTTTGTTTTAGACTGTTTCTCGATTTATAATAGGACCAGGCCCATAAAACAGATTGGAGGACATAATAGATTTGTAAAACTAAATGGCTTTATTTTGTGGCCTTGTCCTTCTGTTGTAATTCATTTCCTTTTAGATAAACCGGCAGGACCCCACAGAAAAAGGACAGTAAAATCACTCCCTCACCAGGACACTACTGAACAAGAAAAGAGAGTCATTACCCCTATTTGAATCATAGATTGTTGGAACCAGAAGGGACCATGAAAAGTTTGGGCTTTTCACTTAATAAACCATGAAAAGGAGGGCAGGAGGAGGCTGGGTCTTGACATTTTAAGCTCTTTCTTGGAGGCCAGGGTGACAGGTAAGAGGATTTCATTTCTTCATGTGAAAAAGAAGACGGCGCACAATTCCTGATTTTATAATGGAAATTTCTTCTTGATTGGACATTTCCTTGTAATTTTATCACTGGTAAAGATTATTAAGTCTTTATTCTAATTAGCATAGGATCTAGTTGTTCTTGGAAAAGAGTTCACTTTCTAATATTTAGAAATGCACTATTTACCATTTTTATATTATTACTACACTCTACAAAACGTAACCATTTACAATGTGTGTATCTGTACATAAAATATCAAAATAAACCATGTAGCTAATTATAGATAAGCATTCCCGAATTATTTAATTAAATATTTTATTCAGTATTACCCACTGATGAGAAAATGAATGTGCTTTTGTTTTTCCACTATACTTCTGCTGTTTGACACCACCACTTGAATCCCCTTTGTTTGGAGTGCATTTTATGTATTTGAAGCTTGAATAGCTAAATAATTGCTCTCATTTGGAAAAAAAAACCCTCTACCTTTGACTGTAAAAATACACAATAATATGCATGAGTATATAAGTTAAATATAGCTATTTTTTCCTTCTCTGAGTCAAATTTAATGTTCTTATTAAGAAGAAAAATATGCTATTTATTTTTGAAGAAATAACTACTTTAAAAAGTATTTATAACTTCTTATGCAATATTTTTTCAGTTTAAATTAGCAGGTATTATTATACTTTAAGTGGATAGCTTGAATTTAAGTTAGTGAAGGTACTTAATAATTTGGAAATTGTTACAGTATTTTTGAGAATTGTAAAATAGTTTTACAATGATTTTCATAAAGCATCAGAATTAACTGAATATCAAGCTGCACATCAGAGTATGAATATCAGACTTTACTTATTAATTGTTAACATTTGATTGCAGTATTTACCTTTACTTTTTTTTTCAGAAAGACTAAATTATGGTTACAAAACTAGCATGAAAATTAAAGCTGTAAATTGTTACCTTTAGACTCAGAATGATTTTTACTGATCTAAGTATGTCTAGTGAGTATATCTATCTCAGTAGGGGTGAAATGGCTCCTATCGATATGTCTACTAGGTCTATACATATTTAGTTATTTCTTTCAAAATTTATATAATCAATAGGATAGGTAGAATTTCTCAGAAGGAGTTATTCTAGTCTGTTTTATACATATACACACTTAATTATAGTTAATTTATATTAAAGAATTTATCATATGTTTTATCCCAGTCTAATGTAATTAAATATAGTACATATTTATACAAATTATGGGTAGATTATGAAAAGGAAGATGAATTCTAAAGGCTTTGTAAACAGATTGAAGTGGTTCATATATTTTTCAAAATAGGTTAATAGTATAACCAACAAAATGTGTTTATTCACTGAGGTGAATTAAACATAGAAAATAAATAATGGGAGAGTTTCATAGAAAATAAATAATGGGAGAGTTTCTAATGTATTCATAATAATTTTTAAAGTACTATATAACTCTAGTGCTACAAGAATATTCTTTAAAGCACTATATACCTTTAGTGCTTTTAGAAAAATGGAAAGTTTGACATTTATTTGCTGTGAGCATCTTTTATGAATTATTGTTTTCATTGAAAATATTTATTTCAAAACACAAATTTTCCTAATTTATCTATTTTTAAGTTTTTTTTAAATTTTAAATTTCCAAAACATCACAAAATATCAATACTTAGGAGAATCTCCTTTTATTTTGCATTTACTTTTCTCTTTATAGTTTTTGATTTTCCAGACATTAATTTACTCTGAGTTAATAAAGTACATTTAGAATTGTTAAACAAGGAAAAAATGAATTGCAGGGATAGGGGTAGAGCTAAGTGACAGAGTATTTGCCTATTATGTGTGCATATAAGTGTGTATGTATGTGAATATGTATGGGTTCAATCCCCAGTATCCCCAGTACAGACCCCTGCCAGAGAGAGAGGGAAAGAAAGACAGAGAGGGAGGGAGGGAGGAAGGAAGGGAGGGAGGGAGAGAGAGAGAGAGATTGCAGTGTAAGCATTTTAAATATAAATTTTGAATAAGAGCTCACTTTAAATAATTCATTTATTAACATAAACAAATTTCATTTTAATGAAGGTTTTTTTTTCCTCAAAAAATATAGTAGGATTTACTGATTCTATAAGTAATACTGTAAAATAGCTATGGTGTGAATTAAGCTACAAATGGTACATGTATTCTTGAATATTAACATTTGATTGGAATTTGCATCCTTCTTTTGACACCAGAGATTTCACATATAAAGAATTTATTCATCTCATTCTTATCACATTAAACAAAATATATAGCTTAAATTTAACATTCATACTTTAATAACAGAAAACGTTTAAATGAATGACTTAAAGCATAATTCTGACTAGTGAATTTTGTGAGAAATAAAGATTTTAAATTCACATTTAACTTCTTTCCCTGTAATCTTAAAAAATCCTTACCGGATGTAATCTTTTAGTGTAAAAATTTAAATTAATAACATGTGCTATAAGAAACATACAGTTTTCATAGTAACTGGTAAAATGTTTACTAAATTACAGTCTTGCTTTTTTCCCCCCATAAAATCTCAAAAATTTCATCTAGTATCCCTAATGAGAATCCTAGGTGTAAAAAGTCGTAAATGAACCAGTAATTTAATAGGTTGGAATAAAAAACTGTGCTTTAGTATGATGGCATTTATTAACTGCTATTTAATATTAGTTTGACTTTTTCAAATGATTTTTTATCTTTAGCAACTTAAAGAAACCATAAAGAATAATGTCTGCTGTTTAAAAATTGTATGCAAATCCTCTAAAAATTGTGTGAATTTGGCCTTTGGAGTACAATTTGTTCTATTACATTTAAAGAAAACCTGCTAAGTTCTGTTTATAATTGAACTTTTTTTTAGCTCTTCTTTTCCTATAGGATCCACAGCCTTTAGTTTCTTATCATTCTATGAGTTACTTTATTGATATTATTTAAATGATTCCTTAAACAATGAGAAAGCATATAGAAATTTTTTGAATGAAAATACAGGTCATGCCTCCTTTCCTCTGTACCTCCAAGTGACTCAGTGTCCATGCCTTTTACTAATAGGCACTTCTTAAGCATAGTTTGATAACCTGTCTAGGCTATGGGTATGTGCCCATGGATGTGTTTGGGGTGTGTGGAAGGGTTATCATAAGATTGGAGAAAGGACTGGGAGGGATGTCAATGTAGTATTATCCCAAATTAAATATAAATCAGTGTTTGGCTTTTATTTTTTTTTTATCTTATATAAAGAGAATACCACACACACATACACACACACACATTCTAATTTTGTTTTAGTTTCACCATGACTCTGAAGATACAAACCACAACCTAATTAAAAACAAAACAGAGCAACAAACAAATAAAAAAGCTTCTTTAGTTCAAATTGATTCAGATATTTGGTGTTTTTCGTCTATTTTTTTAAAATTATTGCTTTATAGTTATATGTAAAGATAGAATTCATTGTGGTATATTCATAGAAGTACGTGGCATAATTTTGTCAAATTTATTTCCTATTTCCTCCCTTTTCCCATTCCTTGTCCCCCCCTCCTCAATGTCCTTCCTCTACTGATCTGTCTTCTGAGATCTGCCTCCCTTCTTTTTTTTTCTTCTTACTTTGCTCTAGCTTTCAATAAATGGTTAAAGACCCAAATAGACATTTCTTCTATTTTTTTTAATCTGTTTTGTTGAGACATGCCAAATACTTGTGGCATTAGACACCCCATGAATTAAATAATTGGGATTAAAGTGTTTGCAATAATTCTAATTATGTTTTAGTTGCTGGACTATTGCCCAGGTCATCTTCTCTATCCATCAAGTTTGTCTTCAATTCTAAATAATCTGGACACACAGCTCTGAGTAAATAACTGTGATAAAAAAAACCCCAAACCCAAAACAAACAAACAAACAACCACCACCACCACCACAACAACAAAAGAAGAGCCAAAACCTGAGGGTTGAAAAATTTTGCATATGCTTTGTGAGAAAATGTTCTTACTTAGAAACATGTTTCAGGCTAACTATTGGAAGGTTTAGGGAAAATACAGTCTGTTCTTTTACTCAAAGATGGATAATGTCTTTTTTCCTCTTATGATTTCACACTCTTATTTTCATCTATCACATCTCTTTCTCTCCTTCTTTCCTTCCCCCACAAAGGCAGCGTAAGAGGGTAGAGAGCCCATACTTGGTATGTTCCAGCACCCCCAGGAAACCATGATTTCAAACAGGCATTAAAAAGATAATATTCTTTTTTATTTTTTTAAAGTAAATTGGGGACTTTTCTCTAAAGGCAAAGAATAGACAGTATCCAACTCAGTCATACTTTTTGTGCTTAATCAGAAATACAGGAGTTTAAGATGTCTCTGTCAGCTTTGCCTCTCTTAAAAGATTCACTAATTTACTTTGGACTGGCTGAACCTTCCTGTTCCAGGATGCCTGTTAATGTCTTTTCTATGGAAAGACATACTCAGCAGGTAGATCTGGCTGGCACCAGAAAAGCCCAGCAGTCCCCAGCAGGAGCTGCTCTGTGAGCCAAGTTTAGCTTTCACTCAAAGCCCTCCCCTCCAGTATTAGCTGGAAAGGTGAGACAAATTGCCTGGTCCTGAGGAAGATGATTGTGAGCTCTCATTTCACTCAAGGGTTTCACTCTAAGCAGTGTAGTGATGCATAATGAGCCTCCTAGAAAAGTCTACAGCCAGCCTTTTGGGGTAGGGAATATTTGAAAACTGCTGTGTCCAAAGCATCTTAACCATGAGTCTCTAACCACCATATTTGATTTCTCTTTAAGGGAGGGAGGGACACAACAGCAGCAATAAAACTAAAGAGCCACTTTGAATATGCAGATTTGGAAGCACTGGTTTTGAGTTAAGACTCTGAAACACAGTAGGAAAAAAATTAGGTGCTGTGGAATCATAGAAAAATCAGAAGAACAAATAAAACTTTGGCTTTGTAATTCCAAAACAAACACTTTTTTTTAATGCTAGTCTCTATCACTTAAAACTTTGAATTCTGCATTTATTTTTTAATCCAGTTCATTTATCTGTAATATACTTAGAATAACACTACTTATGACTATTGTGGAGAACAAATGGAATAAAACAATTTTTCAATTGGTAGGACTCTACATGGATATAATTTGTACAAAGAAAGAGGAAGTCTAAAAATAAAACTGATTAAGTGTTCTGAATAGCTCATGTATCTTAATTCTTTGTTTTCTGCATAAAGTTAAAGGTAAGAGCTTATATTATTTGAGGTAATTTTCTTAAAAATAAAGTAATATCTTACTTTTACAAATACAGCAGAAACCCAGGTCCATGAACACTTAGTAGCATGGAAGTGGCCCATGTCATTAGAGCCTTGTAGCTTCATTTTATTTTATTTAAATTTTTATTATTGGTTGTTCAAAACATTACATAGTTCTTGACATATCATCTTTCACACATTTGATTCAAGTGGGTTATGAACTCCCAATTTTACCCTGTATACAGATTGCAGAATCACATCAGTTACACATCCACTTTTTTACATATTGCCATACTAGTGTCTGATGTGTTCTGCTGCCTTTCCTATCCTAGTAGAGGATAGGAATGTAGCTTCATTTTAATTAACCTCAGTGTAGACTGCCTCTTGTGGAAGTACCTCAGAATTAGCAGATGTACAGACGAGGAAATCAGCTCTGCAGTGTCTTAGGTGTATGGTCTTGACCTATCCACCTCAGATTGCACATAGTTCAAGTGAGATGTTAAGGTACACTTGTGAAGTTGCTATGAAAAATTAAATAATAATTTTACATAGGTCACCCTGTAAAATTCCTAGAACTACATGGATACCCCAAAAAATGTGAGCCTCTGTTTTTTCTTCACTACTATGTATGGGGTATTTGAGTCATGATTTTACAGTCACAGGTCATCATCTTCCTTTCATTGGATATTTAATAGGAATATAGGGTGGGAAAACAATCTCACAAAGGGAATTGCACAGAACAGGACAAGATAAAAACCAAGCCCATGGTGTTGTCCTAATTTTCTGTTGATTTTCCTCATTATTTAATGTTGAATATTGGGATGTGACTGGGAAACAAAGGAGAAATCATAAGTATAAAGATCATGGATTATAAATGTGACATTTAACCTCATTTTTCCCCCAGGAAGATGGTGGTACATATTTTTGATTAGTCATAGAACATATCAAGAAATATAATCAAGTATTTAGTCTTAGCATAGTATGTTATTAGTTTTACCTTCAAAAATATATGTATTGTATATGTGTATGTGTATATAATATATGTGTATGACATATATAACATACATATGTATATGTCATATGTGTATAATATATATGTATGTGTTATATATGTGTATATATCAGATGTTTATAATATAATTTATTATACATATACACATGCATTTATAATATGATCCATATATAGAGAGAAAGTCATTAAAATGACCTGAAAGATAATGCTAAAAATTGGAAAGTTGGGAGCACTGTATTCTTAGAAGTTTTTTGAAACAAATGTCTGATACTGTAACTTGACACCTCTGTTTTTTATTTGAAACATACAATTTACTAACCTGTTTAGTGATATTCTGAATTTAAAATATTACTTATCAACATAATTGGGTTTTTATATTTTCAGAAATGTTTTAACTTAATTCTCTGGGGACTTATCTTTTTCATATGGGTGGACATAAACAGGTATAAGGAAGTTTGAAATGTGTTTAGATTTGCTTGTAAAATGTTTAGGTTTGTGTGCTCATGAAGGTGCATACTCTATGTAATAGTCATAGCTAATATTCATTACTGACTTACTGTGTGCCAAAAATTGCTCTGTTTGATATACGTATTATCTTCCTATAAAGGAGTCTAGGAAATAAGCATTATTACTATTATTATCATCATCATCACCCTTATGTTTTATACATGAGGAAGGAAAGACAGGGAATACTTTAATAATTTGCCCAGTTGAAAGATGGTGCCTTCATTTAAACCCAGGCAGTCTGATTATAGTAATGCTTTTACCAACTTTTCTTCAAGGGGAGATTGTTGTCCTCCAGACTTCCATAGCTACTCTGACCTTTGTCCTCTGAAATAAAGGTTTATTCCTCAAACAGTGAGAAGTATAGTAAAAGTATGTTCAAAAATTCATGTGGTGTTCAGGAGGCAATTCCTCTTATGCTCACTCATAACTCCATTAAATAGTTGGATCAACTGCTGATTATCTTACTCTTGGACACTGATTTGGCCCATCCACTCTTAGTTGTCTACACCTCCATTAGCACAGACCATATCTCTTCTCATGCATTTCCTTCTTTGCATTTCAAGGCATTTATTTTTTTTTCTTTTTGCTTGTTTATTTAATTATTATTATTTCTTTTTTTTCTGTTTGTATACAAAGTATATTCACACCAATTCGTGTCTTCATACATGTAATTTGGATAGTGATGTCCATCACATTCCATCATCATTTCTAACCCCAAGCCTCCTCCCTTCCCCTCCAACACCTATGTCAAGGCATGTATTCTTTACTACTTCACTTATCCTCTGTTATTTTAGTATATAAACAATTCAATTCCCAATTTCTAACCCAGACTAGATTCTAGGTTTAGATTTTGGTACACAAAATCCCATTTAAGAAACTCTCTCCTCCAAACAATGCTATCTATTGCTGATCACTAGAAAAGGGAGTTCTGAAAGTATAATTTTAATCTAATGTATAACAAAATATATTTTTTTTCAGTCAGTTCTCACAATCAGAGAAGGCACTACAGAAAATGTATTTAACTTTTTCCTTAAAGCAAAACCCTGCATGTTTTTTCATTATGTACAGAGTTATGGTAAACATTTTATATATTACTTTTACATAGTTTATATTATGAAATTATATCATTGCATTTGAATCTGATAAAAATGTCTGTAGGATAGATTAGAACAATTCATTGTTCTAAATGAAGGAACTGAAATAAGAAAGTTTGAGTTATTAAAATGTCAGGGGCTGGAGATGTAACCAGTCGTTATAGCGCTTGCCTTGCATGTGAAAAGTCCTGGGTTTAATCCCCAGCACCACCATCAAAAAAATAAAAAAAATAAAAAAGTCAGAAATTATATAAAAACCAACATCTTATTACTGTAGAATCACTGCCACACTTGTGGAGGTGAACCTTATGTTATCTAGAAAACCTCTCAGTCTCTGTTTTTCTCATCTGTAAAATGGGAATATTATTAAAATATAGTTTAGGATTGTAAAAATTAAGTGACTTCACATCATTCAAGTACTATATAAAAGTCTGGCATATAGCTAACAATATATAAATGTTAAATATTACATGTGCTAAAAAATGGTGTGGATTGGCACTCTGACATTTAGCAAGGTCTAATTTTCTGCATTAGTCAGTGAGTACTGTCTAATATTTATTGTAAGTGGAAATACCAGAAGAAAAGCACTTGACTTCAGTTCAATAGCTGTAGCAGCTCTTATTTACTCCCTGGGTAAAACCTTTCAATGGTCCTCTAGTGCCCTTAGGATAAAATCTAAACTCCTTGAGCCTAAGTACAAAGTTCTCAGTGATTTGCTTCTGCTAACCTCTCCTGTGGTTGCACACTCTGTGGGAAGGCTCCTATGGTGGGGAACTTCTGTCAGCGTGGATGGATTCTCTGAGTTCAGTTAGAAACATGATTTTTTTTTCCTTTACCTGGATGGTTTGATCTTGCTGCCTAGGTCTATAAAAGATGATTTCTCCAAGTTTGTGTGCTTGTTTTTATTCCAGGTCTAGCTTATTACACTGAAATGGAATTGTATTTATATTTATCTTTACATTTCTGATCATTGATTTGTATATAAATCCCTGTAAAAATTAAACCTTAACCAGAAAAACTGCCGCAGTCTGGCTGGGCACAAATCACGAGCCACTGAAGCAGGAACAAACTTTATTTCTGACCTCCACCAGCACGCTCCACACAGGCTCCCGGGAACTCCTCCCGCACCCGTGGCTCCTCCAAGAACCAGCAGCCGGAAAAATCCTCCAGAAATCCCTCCTCCTGCATTTCCCCAACCAATGGGAACTCTCCGGGAATCCCCGGGAATCCCCAGGAGAACTCCAAAGTATCCTGAGAACTGCAAAGTAGCAGCCAAGTTGGATAGTAATGCCTTGCCTGTCAATCAACACTATTGGCAAAATGCCAGGGGCCATTCCGACTCAGCTGTGGCTCTCAGCAAAAAACAGTTCTTGTTTTAAACAAAAATTCACCACTAAAAGATAGTATGATTTGCCAACCAAGGCAAGTTAATTCCAATGAAACTGGCAGTATAATATCTTTTTTCCATTTATTGAATGCATCAATTTGAAGAAAGCATTGCCTGTCTGCAAACTCACTAAAAGCCAGCTTCAAAATTCAGTTCTCCATATGGAACATCAGTGAAGTATGTTATACTTAATAAATTTATGCTTAATGAATGAATGGCATTAAGTAAATTCTTCAAGTGACTTTAAAGTCCCTACTTTTAACCACACTGCCTCACCTTATTACTATATTGCTGGTGGACCCAATATAGCTTCTTTCCTAAATCCATACTAATAGAGTCAGAATTTCTGGTTTTATAAAATCTCTTATAAATTGAGAAGTTGCCAGGTCAGAAATGTATGATTTGTCAATAAGAGAAAGTTAATACCAAGAAATCTGTCAGTAGAATACTATATTTTAGATTTACCAAAATCATTTACATTTATCAAAGGTAAATAAAATTCTACTGGGATTAGCATGTCCCCAGAAAACAATTAGTGATATCTTCTGCCCATTATCTTTAAAAAAATTAATCAATTACTGATTTCCCCCTCTAATTTCTTAAACTCTCACAGAATATATTAAACTTGAACCTTTATCAGTTAACATAAAAAACATTTTTTTTTCTACTTTAAGCATGACTTCATTTTACCTACAGGGAAAAAAAATAAAACATCTGTTTCTTAATGGTTTAAATTTCTTGGGAGTGGATGGATTTACTCTTTCACTTGTTCTAGATTTCCTGGATTATTTTCACTGTCACATACTTTATGAAGCACTTTAGATTTACAATGTGGTGGGAATTATTAATATTGCAGGTGAAAAAACACAGAATATGTATAGCATCCACTATGTGAACAGAATGGCATTAAAACAGATTTATATGGAAAAAAGTTCTTTTTAAAACTATAGTTTGTTTAATTTCTGGTTAGTGTGTTTAATTAATTCCTCTCTCTAGGGAAAAATATTTTCATTTTATGTAAAAAAAATAGCAAATACATAAACAGTACCAGTGGTTAGTTAATGTTGGACTACTCAGCTATAAAAATTCTTCAATTTGAACCTTTCTCTAGATAGGAGGGGTGAAAATGATAACTACCACATAATCTTTATCACATAGGCTTTAATTCTCACAATAACTCTAAGATTGATACTGTTTTCCCAGTACATTAAAGGAAATTGTATTTGTAAAAAGTTCAGCAAGTTGTACTGTGTCATATGATACATAATGTGATAAACTGGGAATCATGGGTATATGATGCTGGAGATCATGGCTGTACCCATTCTGCAAGAGATTGCATTGATCTAAATGTGCTTAGCATTATCATTTGAATTTTATTTATGCATATTATCTTTCAAGGAAATAATCGTGTTTTATAAAGCTCATCTTCTTCAAAAGAAAATCAATTAATATAAGAATAGATGTGTAAAGAAACCTTATATTAAGAAAATATCTATCATGAATGCTAACACAATTTAATAGAAAACTTTAGCATAAACTTTCAGTTACATAGTTCTCATTCCCTGCTAAATACCTGTCAATTCATCAGGAAACTGACAATTTTTCTGAATCTGACATTTGAGTGAAGATAACTTCAATAGTATTTTGTTTGAAATATTCAATGAATGATGTCATAAAAAATTCTTGATTTTCAAAATATGTGAAACTGATTTTTACCTGATAGGTTCTTATATATTGTGCAGAGCTTAGGCTATAACATTATCAGTGGTTTCCAAAAACATTTTTTCCCACATAGCAGAAATTTCATTGAAAAGAAGTAACAGTAGAAGGCCAATACCTAAAGCAGGCAAGGAGAGAGCTATTGGGTTTTTCTGGCTGTGTCTGTGCCTCCTGCTTCCTTCCTTTTATTAGCTTGTGATTCTGAGACTTCTCTTTTGAAACTTGAGAGGCCATTGTGAGCTCAGTTTGAAAACCACACTGTGTTAAGATGCAAAAACAATGCTATGTGGAAGATCAGTGTGATATCATATTGACTTCTAGCTTTCTAAATATCTAGCTAAAAGCAAATGATGATGTGCACTATAGTTTACTTTGAACCAGTTTCCTAACCCAGAGGTGTTCATAAGAATTAAAGTAAAAACATTGTTAAAGATATCGTGTCTGGACCCTTCTAAACTCATTAAATCAAAATTTATTAAAACAATTTCTATAAAAATCTATAATTTCAGAACCTGAGAATATGTAGTTTTAGAACATAGATAATTCTGTTTGTCTTTACTGAATAACCCTTGTTTAGATCAGAGGTACTAAAGATAGAAAATGTACACAGAACTGGGGCCTGTCTACAGTGATATCAATAAAAAGATTAGAGGCTTCTACCACTATTTGATATCACCAAAACAAATCAACTGTATCATAGGTGGATTCACCCTATTGAACTAAGCCTTATCCTAGTTCTAATGTTGTCTAATTCTAATTGAGTATAAGAATCACTTGGGTGAGTGATGGGGAGAAATTGTCTCAAATGCAGTCTCTTAGGCTCCACCTAATAGCCTGAGATTGCAAGTTTTAAAAGGAGCCAATGTATTTAAAATTTTAAAAAGTACTGCAGATCATTCAAATGTAGATGATAGAAGCACACTTAAAACAACAACAATAACATTACCACCACCAACAAAATGAGATTCTGTGTTAGTCAGCTTTGCATCACTGTAACAAATACCTGAATAGTCAACATACAAAAAGAAAGGTACATTTTGGCTCACAGCTTTGGAGACCTCAATACATGATTAATTGGCCCTATTGCTTTGGGCCTGTGGTGAGGCAGTGCGTGATGGCAGTAGTACTTTGGTGGAGCAAGCCAGTCACTTCTTGGCAGTGAAATGAAAGAAAGTAAAAGGGGTTGGTTGGAGTCCCACCGTTACTTTCAAGGTCATGCCCCCTATGAGCTTAGGACTCCCACTTGGCCCCACCACAGGTGTTTCTAACACCTTCCCATAATGTCATGCTGGGGACTTGGACTTATTACACAAACTTTTGGGAGACAATTGTGTGTGTGTAAAATAAATAGCTAACACTCAGAAAATGCTGTCTAAATGTTTTCTATCATTAATTTATAAAAGGAGAATATGAAAATATTCTAAGGCTAAAGGTGATATAGATGATTCTCAGATTACCCTATGTACAATAGAGAAATACAGGATGTTAGAGGTCAGAAAAGCAAGTATCCAAGTACAAAAGAAAAAAACATTCTAAGTATAATTTGAGATATAATCAATCATATAGCCATTGATTTCAAAACTGATCCTCAAGGCATATGCTTTGATTAATATTTCCTTAGATAATTATACCCTAAGACAGTCTGACTCAGGAGAGGGACATTGATGGATTATTTCATAGGTAATATAAATTCAAACAAGTAGTCACAGGGACAAACTTTCAGAAGGAAGGTGAGTAACCAGAAAAATACTCCTGTTTTATTTACTGATGTGTCCTGGGGCTTAGAAATATTTTTGACACTTAAATAGATACTCAATAAATATTTATTGAATGAATGAAACTTCATTGTTGGTGGTATTGTGTTCCATAGCACTTGGACAAAAGTTCCTCAGTTGTTTATATATTGTCTGTATTATATAGGATTATAGTAAATTACATATAATAGAAAAACTACCCCAAAGTGACTTAAACTATTTTAAAACATGTTTGAGAAAGACATTTGTGGGTAGATGTTTGGTGCCTTGTTCAGGAGCTTAATGATGTTAGGAATCCTTGTGATTTTATTGTTCTTTCTCTATTCTCATTGCCTATGGTTGCAAGAAAGCTGATAGATCTTTAAGAATCACATCTAATTCAGAGTAAAAATGAAGGGAAAGAGAAGAGCCAAGACCCAGGTCAGGTGTGTTATTTCTTTAGTTAATACAACAAAATTTTCCCAGCAACTGGTGAGCAGATTTTTGCTTCTTTCTCATTAGAAAGAACTATGTATAGATTCATTAGATTGGATGGAGGGTAAAATAATAGAAACATGGTTATTATCATTTGCAAAGGCCAGTCATGATTCATTTTGCATTGCCACTCTAAACACAAGTGAGATTCTGGTACCAAGGAAGGAGATAATTTGTGGATATTTCACAGATACAAAACAGTATATGACACACTATTATATAAATGAGAGTATTTTTATTTTACTTTATTGCTTTTTTTTTTCTTTTGTAACTTTTGTTAAAGGAAAGATAACCAATTATTGAGGTATATTCTGGCCAAAAATAGGTTATAGGCATGAGACTAAGTAACCAAAAATGATTACTCCTACCTTGTTCTTACATGAGTCATTGTATTTTAATAGACTTATAATATTTTTAGTAAAAATATTCTCGCTACTTTGAATTTTGGTAGCTTTTTTGAGATGAATTATTAGAACTGTTAATAAAATGCTTGTAAGAGCCTCTAAAATTATCTGACTCAATATTTATTGTACATTATTAGTACTTCTCTCTGTATTGCTTTATATTTTGAATGATGACAAAATATTATCCAAAGATCCCTTGTACTATATTTTTCTATTTTAGGTAACAAAAGAATCATTATGTAGGGTTTACATCATAATTAAATTGTAACTAAGTTGGAAGATTAACATAAAAGTGACTAACATGAAAATAATAACTCAGAAAAAATTAGGGTTATTTCTTATTTTATAAAAAGGGCCACTGGACCATCCCATTGTTTTCTCATGTTCAGTAAATGCTGTTACTTTAAAATAAAGACTATGAGTTTGTGGAAGCTTCTGTCTGTTTTAGTTCATATTCCGATCCAATCATCATTTATCCTACCCTCAAGGCTGGAATGCTAACGATTACACAGATTGTCTTGAGGTTCAATATATTTCTATCAAGCATTAGGGGTAATTAGGGACTGGGGTAAAGATTCATTGAAAACAAAGAATCAATTTTACACACATTTTCCATTATATTTTAATAGCTTTTTGTTGATATTTGACTTTTTAGGAGACAGTATATTTAGACAAATAGATGCCCTACTTTGCCTCAATTCGTGTCCCTAGAGCATAATGAATAGCAAAATCAAACAGTTAAGAAAAGAGAATTCATCATTACTTTCTTATATACCTTTCTACTTTCTGAAACTTGTACTTGCTATTGAAAATGTGATAATAAATTGTGATTCCCCTAGGAAAAACTAGTGTCTGCTCCGCTAAGATTAATATATCTGAGGATTTCCATCTTATATACAATATGATTAGATCATTATGGTAGATGTTGGCTTCTGTAACATGCTATCCATAATTCACTAATTTAATAAAACTAACTAATAGAAGAGTTAAGAATTTCAAAGGAGTGAATCTTTGTATTCAGCAAGCTAGACATAAAAGTGTGATATAGAAGCAAGTGTGATATAGAAGCAAGAGAAAGAGCTTTGGAGTCAGATCGACTTGGATTTAGATTCCAGCTAAGTGCTTATTAGTTCTGGGACCTTGGGCCATTGGCCTATTTAACTTTTCTCAACTTCAATTTCCTTATCTGTAAAATGAGAAACATCACATACTAAAGGATCATTGTTAGGATTAAGGGACATAATATAAATGTATAGGTACATATAATTTTATTACTCTCAATCACTGATGTTACAGATATGAGAATTGAGGGCTTCAAAGTAAAATCATTTCCTCAAGGTCACAAGTTAGCAAAGCCAATGTCACAGGACTAATGAGTATTATTTGTACCATAAATTACATTCAAAGTTATTTGTGAATGAGCACATTTACTTCAAGTGTTGAGGAATTACAATATTTTGTTTTCAAAAGGAATAGCATCATCTAATGACTATACAAGTGGTGGTATGGAACTAAGCAAGTATGAAGTCAGAGTCTTCTGTGATGTGAACATATTTTTATTCCTCTTATGTCATCTAATGCTGATTTTTCTCTTTAGGATAAAAACAATTCATAAGATTTGACAAATTAAATTATTATACCTGACAAGTTAGGCCCTGAAAACCATATGCTAGTGCTCTTTTCATGCGATGTGTCTTAGAGTATAGCAGACTGCTCATTAGTCATAATTTAGCTTAGTGTATTTCTGAGTTACCTTTCCCTAAACACTTTGTACAGACTAACAAGTAGATAATAACTCTGAACTCCTTTTTGCCATCTCTCTGGTTATACTTTTAGAGTGTATTAACAATTCAAAAACTTTAGTATACATTTTTGGTTGATTTTTCTGATTTTTTTTTTTAATTTTAGAGACAGGATCTTGCTGAGTAGTTGCTTTGGGCCTCATTAAGTTGCTGAGGCTGACTTTGAATGCATGGTCCTTCTGCCTCAACCTCCTATTCCACAGGGATTACCGGTGTGCACCACTTCACCAGGCTTGGTTTATTTATTTATTTATTTTCATTATAGATATATGATTCTTGTTATGACCTTTCTACTGACTAATTTTTGAAGAGTGATAATTAAAACTTCTATATGATGGTATAAATATTTTGGAACAAAATAAAAAGAAAGAAAAAAGAACACAGATGAAATTATTTTGAAACAAACAATTGAAGGCACTGGGTGTTCTTAGTAGTAAACAATTAAGTGCAACATTACAATCCAAAGAGTCAGCAAAATCATCTGTTTTAGAAATCACTTGAAGACAAATAATCAGTTCAAGTAGCTCATTTGTGAATGTCATTAGAATTCTGTGAATAGAATTTTGGAGTTATCCAGACAGGATGGAAGAAAACAGACTCTGGAATTAGAAAGATGAGTTTGCCTTCAAACTCTTGCCAATTTTGAAGTTATTTCCATTAGATTGTGTGTCTGCCCAGAACAGCAAGTCAATTCTCCACTGGATTAAGCAACAAAATTGATTTTTCCCACATGATAGCAAGTCCTAGGAGAGGGAGGTTCAAGTTTAGAAGGATTAGCAGCTCTGTGATATAATTTGGCATAAGATAATTCCCATACCTTCACTCTGCCAATCTTCATCAGCAGGCTTTGCTTTCCCACTAATTCTCCTTGTTTTCTCTTGACGATTGTATCAGTTCCAGGAAGTACATCCATATTTAGAAACTTTCAAAGCAATCAGGAGTTATTCTTTAATAATGTTTTCCACCAAAAATTTTCTTCCATGGAAGAACCCCTTCAAAGCTCATTGGACAGGGCTGAATTAACAGTGGGACCACATAACTGGAACTAAAAGAAATTCATTGCTGTTCAGATGTGGAAATAGAAAAGAAAATGATTGAATTAAATGAGAAGAAAATAGGAACTCACCTTGGAAGGACTTACATTAAAACAAAAAGACACAATTGTAAGGTTTGAAAAATGGGATTGGTGGCTTAGAAAGGACTTTCTGAATGTACGATTTTGAATAAGTTTTCAGAGATCAGGCCTCTCCACTAACAAACCACTTAGGAGACTTTTAAAGTGAAAATTAATGACAAAAAGTTGGCTGGACTGGTGATACTGTAGAATGAAACAGAAGAGTCAGTTTAGAGAGTTATGATTGGATATATCTAGAATCAGTGGAATTTTGTCAGTGATTCAATATGGGGATAAAGGTGATGGAAGACAAGGGTGACTGATTTCTGGTTTGCCCAACTAGTTTACGGCATTGTATTCACCAAAGAAAGGAATACAGGAGAAGGGATTTTTTTTCTTTTATGGGGAAGAGATAGGCTGAATTTGGGATCATTTAATGCCATAAATTTGGTCATAAATACTAGGAAGTTTTATAAATTGATAGGAATTTTAGAAGTGAGAAATAGTGTATGGATTTTGGGAGGTTCATTAACATTTAGATTATAATAACTGAGACTTGGGAGTTCATGGGTGCCTTCATAGAGGTCCTTCCTTATGGTTATATGCTTATATCATCTTTAAAGCCATTCACTTACCCAACCAACAAAAAATAAATAGACTAGCCATTTTTTAATAGAAAAATAATGAGATTTATTGATAGGTTATTATTTTTTATTTGTTCTAATTATATATGACAGCAGATGCATTTTAACTCATTGTATACAAATGGAGCACAACTTCTCATTTCTCTGGCTGTACACAATGCAGAGTCACACAGTTCATGCAATTGTACGTATGTAGGGTAATAATGTCTGTCACATTCCACCATCCTTCTCATCCTCATCCCCCTTCTCCTCCCCTCACTTTCTTCTGCCCAAAGTTCCTCCTTTCTTTCCTAGCACCCCTCCCCCATCATTATTTGGAATTATCATCCACATATCAGAGAAAACATTTGGCCTTTGGTTTTTGGGACTGGCTTATTTCACTTAGCAGGATATACTCCAAACCACCCATTTACTTGCAAATACCATAATTTCATTATTATTTAAGACTGAGTAATATTCTATTGTGTATATGTAACACATTTTATTTATCCATTCATCTGTTAAAGGGCATCTAAATTGGTTCCATAATTTAGGTATTGTGAACTGAACTGCTATAGACTAGCCATTCTTCGTCTTTAATTGTATGTATGGACTGACACTAAAAATTTTGTTCTTTCCAAAAGCACCTTTTTTATTCTTTCAAGTCCTAATCAAGAATTATTGTCATAGTGTAAGAAATGGAGACAGTATACAAAAATATTGATTAATACCAAGGTTTGAAGGGTTGGTACAGGAAGAGTAACTTCTTTTTTTTAGTACTGGGGATTAAACCCAGTAAGCTTAACCACTGAGCAACATCCCTAGCAATTTTTATATTTTATTTAGAAGCAAGATCACACTAAGTTGCTTAGAGCCTCTCTAAATTGCTGAGGCTAGCATTGAACACATAATCCTCTTGCCTTAGCCTCTCAAGCCGTTTGTTTTATAGGCCTGAACCACTATGCATGGAAGGAAAGGTAACTTCTAGAGGGAAGAGAGACAGAAGAATATCACAGAAATATGTTGCATTGGAGATGAAACGTATGTTTTGGTATGTTTATCCATACCAAATCCCACAGATTAGTCAAATGTGTATTGTAATGGCCAAATGCTACCAAAAGATAAGGCAAATTGGAGCTTAAAATTACAAGATTATTGCTCATGAACTTGGTAACAAAAGTTTGGGTAAAATGGTGGGGATTGTATAGGCAGATTGAAATGACTTAGATAAGAAAAGAGAGGGATGTGAAGGAATAGATAGGAATGTTGACAGCTCATTTAATAATTTGATTTGTAAAGAAAGCAGAGAGGACCTTTGCTGAAAGAAAATATGAGGCTTAATTTATATGTACTTTAACTAAAATCTTTACAAATTATTTTATGGTTAATCCGCAAGAGAACGAATTACTCAAATATAGGTTTGTTGGGTAATGTTAATGGCCACTTTGAGGTTACTGTTAAGTTAGAATGGAACCATTTTTTTTTATTATGTAGTGCTTTTCAAGTAGTGTTTAGCAGCCAGAGTTTTTGTACATTGTTTATGCATAATTAGGACTTAGTTTCTGGCCTTTGTGTGTCCAGGGAGAGAGGAAGCTATAATAAATTGGTTTATGTCCAAGTCCTAAGTGGGAAACTAGGCTACAGGAATAACACACAGGGCTCAATAACTGAACAAGGTCTCAGTTATTGCTTCTACTTTCTTTCTCCTTCATTCCTCTACTGGGTCTCTGAACAGGACTGTAACCTGTCAGTGTTCTTCCTGAACCTACTGTAGATTTGCTGATATGATTAGATAAAAGAATATATACAAATTGCTCAGTAGATTTCCTGACATATAATAAGCACACAATAAGTTCTTTTCCCATATTCTTTCTTCTTTTTTTTCTAAAAAAGGCTATGTACATTAGTTGCACAAAATGTGAAGAAATGAATATGCACCTATTCATTGTCCATGGAAATACAGTGGGCTAGGGATTTTTACCTTAAAGCCAAGATATGCCGGAAGTCTACATAACACCCTTAAACCTGTAGCAGAATTTTCACCAAATGTATAAACTTAGTTTTCCAATGAAAAACACATGTCCTCTTTCTTGACATTCATTTGGTCAACTGTTCTTTGTTCCCTGAAGCCCTTGTCAAATTATAAAATTTAGCCTGGGAGCAACAAATCACATCTGTGCTAAATGGGACCATGGAAAGAGGAAAGACAGCTGTATAGCTGGGGTTTGTTCCCACAGATTAGTCAAATGTGTATTGTAATTGAATCCAGTAGCTTTTTGCTATTGTTAAATAAAAATCAAAATCCATAAGCCAGTTTCCATCAAAAGTTCACTGTATGCAATGAGACTTTGATTCCGTGTCTGTAGTGAAAGAGAACGCTATCCTATCTGCTCCTAATCCAGATTGTGTTTTCTCGTTTTCTGGTTGAGATCTAACCACCATTATAATTGTTTGTTAAATGGGAAGATCTTAGGAAAAAAAGAAATAAAAAAAAACAATGTAAGAATAAGAATGTACCTTTTGGCACCCTGTTGTCCCTTCATTTCCTCAAGGATCACACATTCTCTCCAGATGTAGAGCTCATCTATGCTGGTGGACAATGATGTCATCAGATACTTGAAATGTCTTCTGACTCTAGAAGTGTGAAAACATTCATTCTGGTGTCTCTCTGTCCTGGGGAATCCAATATGTTTTCCCGTTCTTAGTGACTAATGTTAGCAAGATGTTAAGAGAAAAGCACTGTGATCACAGTGTTATGCAGTAAGTTATGAATGTTTGAGTTATAATCATGAAGAGCATATTTGTACCATTAACTGGAATTATCCAGAAAAGAGAAATCATTGGAATGAGTGAAGTTGAGTCCATTGTGCTCATTTGCTTCTTGTTTCCCTTGATTCCCATCAAAGACTGATAACAATTCTTTGCCTATTCTGAAAGCAAATTCTTTCAAAGCTTTTCTTGTCTGAGAAAGAATTAAAATTAATAGTGTATAGTAACAAAATTAAAACGTACTTATGATTAGCTAGAATTAGTTTCCATTACAATTTATTATTTGTTTGCATCCATAGTTAAATGACTTTTACTTATTAACACAGTTCCTATGTGAATTTTTCACTCCTATATATAAACTTTAGGAATTTGCAATATAGCCCATACTCACTGACCCCTGTAGAGTTATTTTTTCTGGAAAATGAATCTTCTTAGTTACTGATTAGAATACCAACAATTACACCCATTTCCATCATGATTATAAGATAGATAGCTGAGGGAAAATGACATTGAAGGCTGCCTCTCAGTTTAATCATGTGGCTCCATTTTAAAATATAAATAATAGAATAAAACATTTTCCATAAAATTTCTGGTATCTAATTAATGTCTTCCAGAGTAACTGTGGTATCAAACATTTCCTCTAATTATATTCATTAGCTGCTTTGCCCGGACAAGTTTTAATTAAGTTGTACAATGAAGATCAATACTCATTTTGTATTCATTGCAATTTACAACAAGCATATATACTGTTCAGAACAATTTAATTACTGTAATTGTAGCACAGAAGACACTTAGTGGTTGTACTCTATTACTGCCAATTCCCTTTTTTTGAATAAATTTGGTAGTACAATTTGGAAATAAAGTTTTGAAAATTCACATTTAAATATACCTTGTAAATTATTTTTTGTAACTGTATTTTCATATTTTTAATTTTATATTTATTTTTATTTTCTATTTTTATTATGTAATTAGTAGGGGAAATGGAGGCATTAATGACATCAGTGACAGACTGTTTTTCCCATACACCATCATGAATGTTGAGAAGCATAAATGTTGATGAATAAATAAGAACACCTGTAATAACTGCACTGCTTTTGTGAAAAATTAATATATAATTATGTGGTTAAAATACTGTTTTTCTATTTCCCTAAATAAAACTAAGATTGTTTTATTTCTTTTTTTTTACTAAATGAAAATGGGTTTATTACTTTTATTTTCTTAAAAATTTGGGGTCTTATATTTCCAATATGGTACCTTCTGTTAATGAAGATCCTGCTAATGTTGTACTGTAAAAAAAAAAAAAGGTGAAAGAATAGATCTTTTTTTAGTAGCATCAATAGGTATATACCAGGGCTTCTCAATTTTGGACTAGTGAAATTTGGGTCAGAAAATTGCTTCCTGGTAAATTTGTGGTGTATTGCAGAGTGTTTAGGTTTATGCCTCGCTTCTTCCCCTTAAATGCTAGTAGGGAAATACCTTTTCCCCTCCCCTAGATTGTAGTCCTCTCCAGATGTTATCAAATATCAATGTCAAGAAACACAGGTGCATGCTGAATCAGCCACACCCTCTTGATCTGCCCATTGAACAGATGATTCATTCATAAGGCAAATATAGCCATTCAGCTCTTGGAGCTCAAAGTAAGATCATGGACATGTGTCAAACCTGGAGTTCCAATAGAGTATTCAGTAGTAATAGCTAGCTTATAGTAGGAAACTGAGGATCAGTGATGGCTTCCTGAAAATGGTAATTCCTGAAATTCATCTTGAAGGAAAAAAATTAGCAATTCAAGAAGGGAGAGGTCATTTGAGAAAGCTTAAGAGTCTTGTTCAAAGCCCAGAGGTAAAATAAGTAAGTAATAAATAGATAAATAAACATATTTATTTAAATATAGTTAAGTGATATATAGCAAGTTATGAATATATATTTAAATTTATATATAAATTTTAATTATTTTTCTCTGAGACATATGATGAACTATTCCAGGTCTAAAGCATTTATTCTGCACTTTATGAACAAAAATTTAATGTATTTATCTCAAGAAAGCATTTTGATAAAATCATGAGATTGAATATAATTCTATTGTAGTTTTTTTCATGTATTTTGTAGTGTATTTCAGTATCGATTTACTTCCTGTCTGTGTTGAGCCAAAAAAATAAAATAAAATAAAAATAACATGTAGATTATAAGCTAATTCAAGTGATGACAATAAAAGAATTTTGAAAAGACATTTGGAAGAATTTTGAAAAGACATTTGTTTGTAATAGGGAATATTTCAAATTCACATATTATTAAGAGACTTACAAGACATGTAGTTTCACCAGGCTGGCCAGTTACAAATTCCTGGAATTCCTATGCACATCAATTTGCCACCACAGGATTAAATTTGATTTGACTTCTGTCACAGTAACACCCTTAGTTTGCTGATTTGCTCTACTTTATCTAATCTACACTGATACACTGCTGCTCAATATCAAAGATGAATCAAATGAATCATTAAAATGAATAAACATAACAATTTAGGTTCTGCACTCCCCTGGTACTTAGTCATGTCTAGACACAGCCCTAGTGTCCCAGAAAACTAAAATGAGGACAAGGACATTTATGTTTAATGTAGCCTATTCCCACAGAGAGCTGAAAAACCAACAATAGAACAAAAAGAAAAAATATGGATCTCACTGAAAAATTATATGAAGTGGCCTGACTCATAGAATCTGCAATTTCAGAGAGTAGTAGAATAATTTTGGTTGATTTGCTTTTGTTTTTGTGGTAATAAACAGTGGTTTTTCATTTGGGACATCTTTCTTTTAAGGAATTAGTAATTCCACAAATGATTTTATTGTTCCATGAAGGCAATATGTTTTGAGTACACCAAAGTGATACAAACATTATTTAGTATATATTTTTTGTAGTTGAAGAACTCAAAAGTAGTGATAGAGATAAACAAATATATTGAACAACAATAACAACCTCTGCCACACTAGCATATTTTATGTGTTCTAGAATTCTAAATTACTGATTAATTTTAATGTTACTAGTATTATTATGGAATTTTAACTTAGTTTTTAAGATTTACATTCACGAACGTACTGCTTTGCCCACTAATTTGGGCTACTGTAATAAAATGATGCATAATAAAGACTAAATATTTGTGTATACATTTTATAGCATGTACAAAATTTCAGTTTTAATTTTGATCATGATATTCTCAGTCATGATTTTACCTTATATTCTTTTATAAAGTGTGACAACAAATTTTCCAGTTCATCAACTACAATTTCTTTTGTTCCCCAGGTTTATATTGGCAGATAGAATTTTTGTTGTTGTTGTTGTTTAGAATCAATATTTTGAAGATTCTGGCTCTTGAATGTGGTTTATGAAACTGCAGTACTTCTTACCAGGAATAACCCATGTGGTTCCCTTTTGGATTCATATGCCATGTTCATGCAAAGTTAGTCAGTTGTACAGTGGGCCAAATGCATTCATATGAGATAAATATAATAACTTAGACAATGAACTATGACCCAATTCTAAAGCATTTGATTAGATAGTTCTCTTTAAACTAGTAAGATTTCCCAGGGACAGCATACAAGGACTATGTGTATATGTGGATATGTATGTATGTACGTGTGTGTGTATCTCTGTGTGTAAGTTTGTGTGCATGTCTGCATATATACTCACCCATGGCTTCCTTTATAATGATGATATTAGATTGCTACTCTGGAATTCCTAAGTATCTTAGGCTTTCCAGATATAACAGATTAGAGAATTTTATATGAAGCACATTTTAGACTCTAGTCACATCTAAGTAGAAGATATCTTTAGGGATGCAGTGGACTCTTAACTATAGCAACAACCCCAAGAACTCCTATCGTTTTCTTGTCTTGTTTAAGGGTGTGTAGATTTATTTCTTAATTAAACTTGCAATTTGGATTACAGATTTCAGATAATATCACACTGTTATAAGCTTGGGAATAGTTCATTGCTGTATAATGTAAATTATTTGTTAATTGCTTCATAAGCACTTTCCATAAGAAGATAAAGTGTATTTAGCTGCAATTTTATGGTAGTGGCTTAATCGCCAAACATTGTGCCTTTATCCAAGCTACATGGTCCTATAGTTTTTGTGGGCATTTATTTATTTATTTTTTCTTTTTCTTATTATTTGATCTTCTACTTTTCATTTATTTGGCAAAAAATATCTAAGGTAATGGTGTCTTTTTATATTTTGTTGTAAATGTTCTCTGTTTATTGAAAATAAGTTGTTCTCTTATATTCCAATGACATTTTCTACAAACTATACCTCTTGTGGTCATCACAATGGGAGCTTAATCTAATTTCAGTTACACAATAAATGTGTATGTTTTTCTGTTGTTTTCTTTTTTACATGTTTTTAATGTAATGATGGGATTTTTTTTACATATTCATATATGCACACACTATAACAATATACTTTGGCCCATATCACTCCCCAGCATGTCCTCCGCTCCTTCCCCAATTTTCTCCCCTTGGTTCCTTTCCTCTACTTATCTCCCTTTGAATTATTTTTCTTTTTCCTCTCTAGCTTCTACATATGAGAGAAAATATATGACCCTTGACGTTCTGGATTTGACCTATTCCTTAACATAATGGTCTCTAGTTCCATCCATTTTTCTGCAAAAGACATCATTTCATTTTTTCTTTATGGTTGAATAAAACTCTATTGTGTGTATGTACCACATTATCTTTATCCATTCATTTGTTAATGGACACCTATGCTGGTGCCATTGTTTGGCTATTATGAATTGTGCTGCTGTAATCTTGGGTATGCATGCATCACCATACTAACACTATCAAAATAGAGATACAGATATGTTGTTGTTGTTGTTGTTGTTATATATTTCACTCATCTTTTTGTTATTTCTCTTTCAGTGAATTTACTGGATTCACGCACTGTTATGGGGGACCTGGGATGGATTGCTTTTCCAAAAAATGGGGTAAGATCTTATTAAATTTTCCCCTAAACTTAAACTAAATGCATATGTATCATTGCTAAAAGTCACAGGAGGTTGAAAATTCACTGGATATGCTCCTTAAGACAGAAGGGAATTGTGATAGGGAAAGAAGTTTCAAATCAATGAATATCAGTTATATTATATTCCTCTCTTAGTATTTTTCTCCATAAAAAGATACAAAGGTTGTTCAAGCATCAGGAAATTTTAACATTGAAGTAAGTAACAAATTTTTAAAATTAATTTATATATAAAATGGACTTAATTTTCTGCTGAATTGCCTTATAATGGTTATATTGTACAGGAAATAAAATTTAATATGTATAAAATCATTGTTAAATCAAACCTGGAACCATTTTTTTTTCATTTGCAGAATTATGGAATGAAAATTCTATAGGAAATTCATCTAAATTCCATTAATTAAAATGTTTTTCAGATTATCAGCTAGGTCCGCATTCAGAGGTTGTTTTCCAATTTTGAATTTTTCTTTACTGAAAATTGCTTAGTAAAGATGGTTTTATTGGAAGATTATTATAATTAACAATGCTTTCTATTTCATTGGTGCATATTACAAATTAATATTTTGTGTAAAAGAAATTAGAAAAGTCTTTTTAAATCTCAAAGTACTTTTTCTTGGTATGTAAATTCTTTGTAATTCTTAATGTAAGCAGACAGAGTATGTTAGATCTGACAGATTTACTCTGTAAAACTTGGAATAATACAAAATTTTAATTGGAAAATGAAATTTTCTTCTTCCTTTTTTGGGTATATAAAAATCATATAGAATAGCGTATATCAGTATATAATATTTGTATATGCATATAACATTTTTAATACTAACAATCTTTCTTCATAGATTATATTAAGTACTTCATTTTTTTCTGCTTAATTAAATACATATCTGTACTATTAGGTACAATATGAAAACATAAGAAAAATAATATCATATGAAATCATATTATACTGAAAATATTAAATCTATTTCATGAATATTACATTAAAAACAATATAGACAGAACTTTGTATTAACTAATAACTAAATATTTTAGCATTTGCTATCTGTAGTTACAATCTAACAAACTATTATCACAAAGACAAATAACATTTTTTAATCCTCATTTAAAGAAAAACATTTAAACAATTTGAACATTTAAAACTTTTACTGTAATATATATGCAATCAGCTTTAAAAATTATATACACTAAAATTATTTTACATGATGTGGAAGGTTAATTTTAATTTAAGTAAGGGAATGTAACCAACCTTCAAATATCAATACCAAGAGCCCAAACTGTTTACTTTTGTTTTTCAAATCACTGAGAAAATCAGGTATACTAATCAGTCCTAAGGTATACTTATCGGTACTAAGAAAATTTTTATGGAACTAAAACAAGTAGTATTGTTTTAACTCATAATTATATGTTAACATCTATTCAATATGTGTTCTTTTTATTTCATTAATCTGGAATTTCTTTTCTCTTGTTAAAAATTATAGTTATGTTCTGGGGATGTTAATTCAGTGGTATAAAGCTTGCCTGACATGTACAGGGTCCTGTGTTCAATCCCTACTTCTGCAACAAAGTTATGGTTGCATTTAGAATTTTGATGTAAAAAGTTAATACTAGTAGAGTGTTAAGGTATAAGAACTTTTTATGCAACTAAAGAAAAAAATGTGTGATCCAGATATAGTCAGTGTCAACTTAATGGTATATATTACATTAAGGATCTTCCTTTTTTTAAACTTTCTTGTAAACTTTCCTTTTTTTCTTATTGCCTGTTCTTGAGTTCTTTCTGTTTTTTTTTTTTTTTTGTTTGTTTGTTTTCATTTTCATCACCCCTATAGAAAGAGATGCTGGCTAACAATGATCAATAAGTACTTAACGATGTATTTTTGTACTCCATACTTTTATACGTCAAAAATATTTTACTGAATATGTATTTTAAATGCTTTTTCTAATAAGATGGCTGACATGTTAAAAATTATTTTTTTTAGAATTTTTTAGAAATCTGACATATTCTCTTTGAATTTAGTTTTCTGTTTTTCTCATGTTTCCACTCAGAAGTTACTCAAAAAAATCTTTTACAGACTGTACCTATGAGAGTTAAAGTACGTTGGTATGGTTGCACTTGCAACTAGGAATTTGCGGGGACATTATGCAATTTTGTAAATGATTTGTTTATAAAAATAAAATTCTTCTGTATAAGTGCTCAGTTTTTTCCAAACATTGCAACTACTGTGTGTTTTGTTTTTCTTTCTTTTTTTTTTCCTAATTGTTGGATTGGTGCTGTTTTTGTTTTTCAGTCTTTTAAACAATATGTATCTTTTTAAAGATTGTTGTAACCTTTTATGCATGATGTTTCCTTGGACATATCTGATGTTAATAGTGAAGAAAGACTAGTTAATTTAGAAGAGTTGAATGGTATATAGTTTTCAAACTGTGAGGAAGATGTGTGGTATCTACACATTATATTTGTTTTTAAATGTTATTTAAATGTGAGATAATGGAAATTTATTTAAAGAAAATGAGTGTTTGCAGTGAATACAATTATAATGATATATATGTATATCTCTCTGTGTGTGTGTATATATATATATATATATATATATATATATATATATATTAACATATTTTGAGTAGCTTGTGTCAAGTATGATTAGATAAGCAACATAATCCTAGGTGAATGATAATAACAAAAATTGTGGAGTAAGAGCTTCCCAGCTCTTTTCCTCAGTAAAAGTCATGAGAAAATTGAAAAACATACTCTGGCAAAGATGAGGACACTTATTGGTCTGAGGTTTTTTGTTTTGTTTTCAATATCTGTCCAACAATTAACTGCTAATAAAATTGCACAACAACTTTGATGGCTACACATGATAAAGAATACAGGTTTTACAGAATTAGTTTAGTGATGTTGTTAAATAAGCAAACAAAAATGAGCCCTGCAATAAGGGGAGAATATAACTTGCAGAATTGACACATTGTATTATTTGATGTGCTTGGATTTCAGTACAAAATCATGAGACATGTAAATAAATAAGTAAATTTTATCAATACACAGGATGAAATCCACCAATATAATTATATTGAGGATTCCCAGATATTTGACATATTAGATAAGGGCTTTAATTAGCAATTTAAAATATGTTCAAAGAACTAAAATAAAATGTGTCCAAAGAACTGAAAAAAGTATAAGATTGATGTTTCTTCTAATTCAGCATGTCAGTAAAGAGATAGAAAATACTTAAAAAAAGAAATTAGAGTTGAAATATATCAAAACTGAAATAAAAATATATTACAGGGGCTTATCAGCAGATTATGGTGAAAGAAAAATCAATAAACTGAAAGATGGAACCATTGAGATCCAATTAGAGAAAGTGAAAGGAAAAATAATGAGGAAAAGTAAAAAAAATAAGATACTTGGAGGAACAGCACAGATATAATGGGAGTAGCAGGAAATAGAGGCCAGAAGGATCTGAATAAAATTAAAAAAAATTAATGCATATAAATTTTCCAAATTTGATGAGACATTAAAACACATATTTAGGAAGTTCAACAAACATAAGTAGAAGAAACTCAAACAAATCCATCAGTAAACCATGGTTAAATGGTCCAAAGCCAAAGAAAAAGAATTTTAAAAGCACTGAGAGGCAAACTTATCATCATATAAAATAAATACTCAATATTATTAATGGCTATTTTTTATTACAAACAGTGGGGTGCAGAGGGCTGTGGAATGACATATTCAAAATATGATAAGCTGTCAAAGCAAAAATTCTATATCCAGAAAAGTTGTCCTTCAAAAATGAGGAGAGAATCAAGACCTTCTCAAATAAATTAAATCTGCAAGAGTATAATTATCAAAAATAAATATTTTTTTCCTTTTGGAAATAGAATCGTAGATTATTCTCATATGGAACCCAACCATTTTTTCCAAAAGAACTATATCTTTATTTATCTTTAATTTTTTTTCTTTCTCTTTACTTCACTTTCAGAGTGAAGCATAATCTTACAAATTATATATATTCCCTTAAATTTGATGTATGCATTTTATTAACAGTTGGTTTTAGAATAGTTTATTTATAATATAGTTTTATGATTTGATGTAGTTTGATCATGCATCATTTAATGATGGAGATACAGAGAGATGTGTCATTTTATGATTTTATCATTGTGCTAACATCATGTGTGTACTTGTACAAACTAAACTGGCTATGATGTCACTGGGCAATATAATGTTATGGGACCACCATCATATATGTGATTCATCTTTCACGGAAACCTGGTTATGGGACACATTAACTGTATTTCAGTAAAAAGAACACAGTGCTCCTATTTATCTTTTCATAGACAAGAAATTATTTTGCAATCATTTCATCTCAAATTAAAATTGTATCAATTTCATGTTAACATAGTTTTTAAAAAAGTATATTTTTTTATTTAATAGATATCCTTTAGTGTTACTTTTGTATAAGATATTATGCCTATTCTATAATTCATATCAAATTGAGCAAGGCAAGGGTCATATCCTTGAGAAAGGCTGATATAACTTAATTTTACTGCTTTATTATTCCAAGAAATATTTGCTCTGTACTAAGTGATGAAGTCTATTCTAGAGACACTGTTATTATTGTTTTATGTTTTAATGAAAAGCTTATTAAGGTTTGTAATATTCGATGAATTTTCTTCCTCTAAATAGTATTCCTGGTCTAAGATGAACCAGTCTTTTGTTGTTGTTTTGTTTTGTTTTTCTAATTAGTTATACATGACAGTAGAATGCATTTGACACATTATATATAAATGGAATATAACTTCTCATTCTTCTGGTTGTACACGATGTAGAGTTATACTGGTCATGCAATCATATATGGACACAGGGTAATAATGTCCAATTCATTCTAGTATCCTGTTTACCCCTTAACCCCTCCCCTCCTTTCATTCCCCTCTATCTAATCCTAAGTACCTCTATTCTTCCTTAGTACTCCCCTTATTGGGAATTAGCTTCTGCATATCAGAGAAGACATTCTGTTCCCAATAGTGAGGATAAGGTCTGGCATATTGTCAGGTGTGTGTGTGTGTGTGTGTGTTGTGTACACACACACACAAGTTGAATTAGTGTTGTGGGAATTTAAAACCACATAAAGTAAAGAAGTGAATATGTGAATATTTGATTGAAGGTAATATATTTTTTTCACTTTTTCATATTAGTCTCCTGAATGTCAGTTCTTAGGGATTGTGTTAGTGAGCTTTCCCTTACTGTGACCAAAATACATGACTTTAAAATTTTGAAAGAAGAAAGTTTATTTTGAGCTCATGGTTTCAGAGGATCGGGCCAATAGTATGCAAACTCCATTGCTGTGGGGCAGAACATCATGGCATAGAGGTATGGGGAGGAAACAAAAATGGCTCAGCTTATGGTGTTCAGAAAGCAGAGAGGGGATAGGGGATGCAGAAAATTTGAACCTTTTCAGGAACACCCCAAATGACCTACCTCTTCCAACCATACCTTACCTGCCTATAGTTTCTACCTAGTCAGTTTGAACTGATTATGCTACAGCTCTCGAAATCTAATAATTTCACCTCTGAATATTCTTTAATTAACATAGGAATTTTATGGGGACACCTCATATTCAAATCATAACATTCATCCTCTGGACCCCAAAAGCTTATGTCCATTTCACAATGTAAAATGCATTTAGTCCATTCCTAAGAGTCCCCAGTCTTAACAGTTTCAGCATTGTCCAAAAGTCCAAATTCAAAGTCTCCTTGGAGACTGAAGGCAACGTCTTGCTTGTGAGCACCTTTAAAAATCAAAAGCAACTTGCCTAAATCCATATACAGTCCCATTCCAAAAGGGAGGCCTAGGGGTATCGAAAGAATGGATAGGACCAAGGCTAGCCTGAAAATCAGCTGGGCAAACATTTTCTGCATCTCCACATCTGCCATCTGTAGCATATAGTGGCAAGATGTGATCTCCAAAGGACTTTGGCAGCCTCATATCTTTGATCTTGCTGGTGATAGTGCATGTGCCCTCCTTTAGATTGGCTTTGTTCTCACACAGCACCTTTGTTAGTGGATGATCATATTGCTGACATCTCTTTATCACAGGGGTTTCTCTTACAACGTTGGATTCATGTTCACAGCTTCTCACAAGAATTCCCTATTAATAACTTTTTAGAACA
Organism: Marmota marmota marmota; assembly: GCF_001458135.2. Classification (NCBI taxonomy): domain Eukaryota; kingdom Metazoa; phylum Chordata; class Mammalia; order Rodentia; family Sciuridae; genus Marmota; species Marmota marmota. Next base: position 49,892,685 of record NW_026000108.1, on the reverse strand, counting down.
TTCTATGGCTTCTCCAGCCTGTATCTCCAAACTCCTCTTGCAAACCAGTTTCAAAATTGACAGAACCACATTTTCAGGTTTTTCACCACAAGGACCCCCACACTTCTTGGTACCAATTTAGTCAGCTTATGGTTACTGTGATCAAAATACCTGACCAGAACAACTTGGAGGAAGAAAAGTTTATTTTGGCTCACAGTTTCAGAGATTAAATCCATGGTTTGCCAGCTCCCTTGCTCTGAGCCTGAGGTGAGGCAGAACATTATGATGGAAGAGCATGACAGAGGGAAGCTGCTCAGTTCATGGGAGCCAGGAAGTACGAGAGAGGGGAAAAGGGGCTACAGGGAAAATGCAGCATTCCAGGGCACACCCCTAGTGATCCACCTCCAGCCATACCTTACCTGTATACAGTTATCTCCATGTCAGTTGATTCACTGATTGCGTTATAGCTCTCATAACCTAATAATTTGATCTATAAGTATTCCTGCATTAAAACAAGGGCTTTGGGGGTACACCTTATATCCAAACCATAACAGGGATGAATTCTTTATTTCTCAGACTGATTAAAGAAATGAACACTTCTTCAAGTCTAGGTCTAAGAATTAGGCAAGGATATAAAGGAAACACTGTTATTGTATCCTCATAGTCATGATTGTTTCTAACATGCCATACACATGTTGGAAACAATCATTTCACCATAATGCTTTTTGTGTGTGTTTTGTGTGTGTTTATCCTCTTCATTATATTATAAGCTTCTCAGCTATTCATAGCTATTTCATATTTACCATTCTACTGTATTTCAAAACTTGGCTCAGTTCCTGACTTGTAATATAACTTGAATAAATATTTATTGAAAGGATAACTTTTTTCTTATATATATATATATATATATATAATAAAAAATATATATATAATATATAAAATATATATATTTTATAAAAAATATATATAATATATAAAATATATATATTTTATAAAATGGAGCATAAATTACTTAGGTATAGTTTTACAATAAAGACTAAACAAGTGTGATCCAGGAAACAGATTGGCACATTTGGCAGCCAATAAATGTTTTTTTTTTTCTTTTATTGACTTTTGTTCTGTGTTTCTATTCTCTTCATACCAAGAGTTCCATCAGTCAGTCCATAAGGTAGTTAGTTTGTTAATTTGTTTTTGCACATAAGTGTGCATTTATGAATTTATTGTTAGTGCTTAAAAATTGGAGGATTCCATATAGAATTTGAATTTGTAGTTTCTCTGTTTATTCAGATGTTTTAGAAAGCCACATCAAAAAGATTTCCATGACCTCAATAGTCCTAATTGTAGTGAAAACTACAGTTTAAAGAAGTTAAGCAAATTCTCTTATATGACTCTCTTTTCACCTAACACTCTCATTTATTTAAATTAACCGTATGTGCCCTTTGTAACTGTTGAAGTGTTATTATTTTGGTTTTGCACAGGCATCCAGATTTCCTTTGTTTTAGAAAGAACTTTAATTTTTTTCTCTGCTGAGTACATGCTGAAATTTTTTCCTTCTAGTCTGTGTTTTAGAATTTACCTTAGCTAAGACACATCATTTGAATCTGGGCTTTAGCATGTCCTTTCTAGTCATTGTATATGGGATCCACAGTTTGTGAGTGTGTGTGTGTGTGTGTGTGTATGCACGCCTGTGGGCACTTTATGGTAGTAAATTTAACTCTTCTTCCCTTTTTCATTCCAGACATACCTAGAAGTACTAGATCACAATAGATTTTATGTAAATTTTCTGCATTTATTCATTCAATAGACTTTTATTGAGCTCTGAATATATAACCATCACTCCTGTACAAAATTCCTGACTTCCTGGAGCCTGAGTGAACTCATGGTTCTGTGAATGAGTAATCAGAGAACAGGTGATAAATAAAATGTTTACTATTCTTATCTTTTCTCTCCATGTAAGTGCAAAAGTGTTAAAGAGGTGACAATATTTGTTCAAGGTCACTAAAGCAGTTCGTAATGTATTTAGGAAAAGCATGTGTTCTGGAGTCACACATGAGTTGTTATATGGTTCTTTTTAATTCTGTCCTGCCATAATACACACACACACACACACACACACTTCAAGGTCATGAATACATGTGATTAACATATATTCCCAATTCCATATATATGTAGTTAACATTTAAATATGTATATACATAGTTAACATTTAATCCTAACAAGGGCAATGCACAAAGAGGTAATTAGAATTCTTTTTGTAGATGAGGAAAATGAGGCTACTAAAGGTGAGTAATGTACCCAAGATTATACACTTAGTAAGAGACTGAATCTGACTCAATCCCAGGTCTTCTAGGAGTAGTTATCTGAAACTGGAAGTGAGCTTTGGTAAAATTTAATGTCTTCAGAGACAGGAGAAGGTTTTGTAGAGTAGTTAGCACAATGGAAGAATTGATACTGGAGAAGAAATTCACCTCAGAGAAGGTTTTAAATGGGACAGTGCAGATTGTATTCATTCTTTTCTAATTTATTATAACTTAATGGGCTTTTCTGAATCTTAGTTTTTCTATCTGTTAAGCAGGGAGGGTAGCTACAATGTCATATATCTCATAGTGGGTTTTTTTGGACAAAATAAGATAATGTATTTAATGTATAATGTGATCCCTAAACCATTCAAGAAATAGAAAGTCTGATGTCTTATTGTAAAAAGAAAAACAAGCAAAACACAGATTGACTTCAGGCTCAGTTGATATAAATTATGATAGTTCAAATTTCATTTCTAAATTTCATTGCTTATTTGAGTAAACACATTTTTATCTTCCAGGTTGAGCTTTTAAAACAAAATCTTGTTGGAATTCACAAAATTTTTCCAGCCTTTACCAATTAGAACACAGTTCTAACAATAGATTCTAGTGATGGGGCTACAAGATAAGGAGGACTTGAGATTCATCCCTTCATTCCTTACATTTTCACCACATTTTATTTTAAGATATTTGTAAACTTCAGAGTCATTTTATTTTTTTTTTAAGTTAATAGGCTTTATTTTTTAAATGTGCAGAAAAGTCAACGGAAGACATAAGGAGTTCCTGAGTATGACCTCACCTTCCTCCCAGCTCTGTTTTTACTATTAATATACAGCTTTTATGGAGTACATTTGTTATAAATGATGAGCCAACATTGATACTCAGCTATTACATAACTTACATAGTTCACATTAACATTCACTCCTGTTGTACATTCTGTGGATTTTGACATATATCTTATGACATTTATTTACTAATGTAGAATCACCAAGAAAAGTTTTATTGCCTTCAAAGCACTCTATGCTCCAGCCATTCATCCCTTCTCCCCACTCAGCCCTGAAAAATACTATTATTTTTATTGTCTCAATAGCTTTGCATTTTCTAGAATGTTATACAGATATAAGCACATGGTATGTAGCCTTTTTATTTTGGCATCCTTTACCTTACAATATGTATTAAAGACTGCCCTGTCTTTTCTGGATTGATGATGCATTCATTTTCATAATGGAATATTTTACTATTTTGTTGTATGCCATTTTTTAAAAAAAATATTTGGATTAACTCTGTGTATAAACTTAAGAACTCCATTTCTACAAACCCCACTTTCTCAAATATATCATAGCAAATTCTAAGTCCAGACTTTAGGAAAAAAATTAAAAAAAAAATATATAAATATTAAAATATTTATTAAATATATAAAATTAAATATATTAAATATTTTATTTAAAGGCAAAAGTTATATTTCAAATAATCTCATTTCAGTTACAATGATCAAAGTATTTAGAATAGATTAACAAACCTCACAGCAATACACTGGTCTCAATTTTCTGTTATAATCATTTTGCTAAATAACAGGTAACCCAAAGACTGTTTCTGAAATAAATATTTTATCACTTAAGACTTTTCTCTCATTTTCTTTCTACCCTTAAACTGCCAATCTCATATTCACAGCTTTACCAACTGACATGTATACACCCTGCAGATATATTTTGCATCCTACAAATTACTCTAAAGTTATTTCAGTCACCCTCTGGAACATTTAATCTTGATTAATCTATGTAATCTAAGCATGGATATAAACATCATTGTTTTGGAAATTCTCAGCAAGTGCTTCAAAACTTATTCATAGGAGAATAAAATTAATGTGTAAATTTTTTGTTTAGAACAGGTTATGCACTTAGTCTTTGAAATTCCACCGTTGCTTTTTCTTTCCATATGCTGCTGTTACAGATGGCACAAAGTACACCTGCCTCCTTTGATTTGGTGGAAACAGCCTTTTCCCACTGGGCTTTCTATACTTCCTGGAGCACACAGTGGGGAAGCCTCTACACTCCCCTGAGCATCTCCTCTGAGTTGTATTGCAAGCTCTACTTTTGTTATTGCTATATTTTCATCTCCCAGTCAAATAAAAAGAATAAACATTATTTTAATCTTTTCTTACGGTGATCTGAAGAGTATTAGAATCATTCAGAGTAATTTATTCATTTGAGGAAGACTTTAGAATATTGACTGAAGTCATATTTGTTTTAAAGTGAAACAGAATAGCTTCATCTTTGCCCCCAAAATAAAAAAAAAATAAAAAAAATAGCCCAACATAGTTATTATGTCAAAGCAGGTGTTTAGGGATTTTCTTGTTTCATTGTTACTTTGCTCTGTATTCTAAATTCTTTGAGAAAAAAATCTGTGCACATATTTTTAAGTTAGAGATAGCCCAGATTTTAGATTACTCAAAATGGACAGTGAATACATCATTAATATCTTTTGTGGTTTCTTCTGAATCAAGAAAAATTAAACTGAATTTTCCATCCTGATGCTCAGCTTTCTTCGTGTGTGTGTGTGTGTGTGTGTGTGTGTGTGTGAGAGAGAGAGAGAGAGAGAGAGAGAAAGATTTCATGACTTCAAAATTAAAGACAAAGAATTAGGAGAAATATTTGACACTTCTCCCCTCTTAAATTTTGCTTAGGATCAGAGTGACTTGCCAGACCTGCATTTTGGCTTTGCTACCTACTGAAGGAGAATAAAGATAATGACAAGCACTGAGGCCTACACCAAGCATGGAGAGGCTAATAAAGATTAAAGTAATGCTGAAGTGGGTGAAAAAGAACACATTAGTAGATATAGAAAAGCTCTTTTCTTGGACAGTGATAGAAAAGAATCCTAAAGGGAATGGATATTGTAATTTATAATGCAACTGCTACTGTAATGAAAAACATGCCTGATCCAAAGTAGCTTTATATTCATTTAAAACAACAACAACAACAACAAAAAAGCACATCCAATCTGTATGGTAATTAAGATAAATAATTTAAGGAATTCAACATAGTCATTAAGCCTACACTGATGTTTAGAAGACACAAAATTTTGCATTTAGATTTCCCACATGTAAACTTAGCAATTATGAAGGAAGTTCTTTAAAATATCCAGCTTTGGTTCCGCATATGAGGCAAATGTTGTATTTGGTTTTTGATATCTGACAGTATGTGGAATGAATTAACAGTAGTCACAGTATATTTTTGCAAAACAGGATTGACATGTATTTGTTCACTAGGTTCAATCTAATTATGTATTTAAAGTCATTATGAAATAATGTGAGTATTTATTTCTCTAGCAGCTCCAAAAACACTTTTTCCACATTATAGGGCAACTTATATGCATAAGCTGGAAAATGAACCCTTCTCTTTATCCCAGCTGCAACTGGATACCTAAATGTTCCATTTTGATTCTAAATTGCATTCTACTTCTTGTAGGAAAATATAGCTCAGAGATGAGTTCTCTTCCTCCCTGTTAGTAGATCATTTTGTGAAATCTTCTTCCCTCTGTCCAAACCTCATCAATTGTTTCCCCCTGGGGGTTGCAGTGTGTACAGATTCCATACTCATTACTTTGCCTAAGTTTACATCCAGCTCTTGTGATTTGTTTCTTCTTTGAATTGCTTTTTCCAATTTTGTATTCATAAATCCAAACAGATTCCAGTTCATTTCTGAAGAATAATGTACACATTACTGTTACTTCACCTCTGATGTGAGGTATCTGTGCATATGCATTTACCAAATGACCATTTCCCATTATAATTCCCACTTCTTTCATATTGGATACTAATATTTTTTTCTTTTCCCTATTATGTAGTATAAGGGGATTTGTAGGTCTTTGTCTAGATAATTATTGGCCAAATGATGTAGTTCATGCAAAATCTGGGCCTAAAGTTCTTTTTCATCTGAAAAAAAAAAATTCTCCGATTTCATTGATATTTGTATCACTTTCCATATGTGAATATAATGATTTTCTTTTGCTCTCATCTTCCCATTCATTAATGAAGATGTTAAATAAATCTAGGCCTTGAAGAGGTCCCTGGGGCCCAAGCACCAGGTATTTTTCCAAGTGGTTTGATTGCTGTTTATCAGTATCTTTTTTTTTTAAACCATCCTTCAGCTGTTTTCAATTCATATGACAGTGCTCCCATGCAAGTCAATTTGAATTAATTTTGCAAGCAAATGCTTTATGGTTCTGAGTACATAATCTCCTTCTCCCACAGAGAAAAAATATACTGTAATCATCCAGCATTCCTGTTGATTATTTCCATTAAAGGCAGCAGGGGGAGAGAGAATGCTCAAGACTCCTCTCGTGTTTGAAGTTTTCCGAGGCTTTTACTATTCATTGCCTTGTTCTCCGTCTTTTTTCCCTTTTATGCTATTCAGTGCTTGCACTAATGTAGAAAATGATGGTCCAAACTGCTCACCCTGGAATTTTGGTCCTTTGGAGCGAAGCCACTGCTGTCTTTGTGATCTTATATCTCATCACACTTTCTCCCAAATGAACTGATTTCTGTCTTCCAAACTCCTCAAAAGATTTATATAAATTCTTACCTCTAGCATTTTGTACAAATTGCTTTAAATACTCTTTCTCACTCTCCATGCAGCCCATCTTAATGCTAATTGTTTTCAAAGCCCAGCTCAAAGTATACAACATGAAACCTTTCATTATTACCTAGAAGAGTGACCACTTTCTAGGCTGAATCAATGTAGCACTTGTTATGTATCGAACACACTGAAAATTAGATATTTGTAGTGCTACTCATTGTTTGTGTGAATACCATGAGCTGCTCTAAAGATATTTTTTATTTACCTTTAGTTTTAAGTATGCAACTTTCACAAACATACATACAAATTTTCCATTAAGTTTATTCCAAATTACTATGGCTCAAATATAAATTGACATTAAACATATCTGTTGCTGGTTGATACACAATAGTTGTCTAACTCTTTAGACAGTTGTTGATAATTTATGTGTATGCATATATGTATGTATGTTTGTATTTATTTTTCTACTGGAGATTGACCCCAGGAGTGCTTAAACACTGAAGAACAGCCTCAGCCTATATTTTATTTTTTAATTTTGAGACAGGGTCTTGCAAAATTGTTTGAGGCCTTGCTAAGTTACTAAAGTTGGCTTTGAACTTTCAATCCTCTTGCCTCAGCTTCCAAAGCTGCTGGGATTACAGGTGTGCTAGTTATTGATTATTTTTTTCCAAAAGGATGCATGATTATTTTAGCTAAAAATGAAATAATATAATAATGTCAGAATTTAGCCAGGCAAAGTGGTACACAACTGTAATCTTAGCAATTTGGGAGACTGAGGGAGGAGGCTTATAAATTCAAGACCAGTCTCAGCAATTTAGTGGGAATCTGTCCAAAATTTTTAAAAATGAAACATATTAGGAATGTAGTTCTGTAAAGCAAGCCTGGAATTAGTACTCAGTATCAAAACAAAATATCAAAATTTGGATATAGAGATTTCTGTTTATTTTGTGTCATATAAGGCTGTGCCAAGATAACTTTATTGAATTATACAAATTATTTTATCCAAAGTTTGCATTTTTTAAGCACTGAGATTACAGTTGTAAACTGGATTCAGTTCCTCTCCTCAACTATTAAAATAGATAAATTTTGATTCTTGTTTCCTAGATTTTTAAATAGATGGCTTGTATAAACATACATACAGATTTTCCATTGTTTAATCCAAATTACTAACATAAAAATATTTGTCTCCTAAGAGGCAGTATAATTAACATAGAGACAATGAAATAAACTAATCCAGACCCAAATTCTTGTTTCAAGTCTCACTATATGACATATAACAATCTAGTTAATCTGTTTCTCCATTTTTTGTATCTATAAATTATATAAAATACTACTTACTAAACAAGTTATTTTAAGGATTAAAATGAGATAATCATGAAGGGTTTAGCACAATGCCTGGACATGGTAAGCACTGAATGTGTGATGTTACTATTCTTCCACTTGGTTTCTGTTGTTTTGATTTTGGTATTTACTCAATGCAGCAGGTACTTACCATTTGAAAACAATTCTGTACCTTGATCTAGAGCAGGGGTACAATGATCGACATATGCTCAATAAGCTTGACCTTTGAAATAATTTTTGTTCCTATTTTAATCCTAAAGTGTCTTGGTATGGGGGAATATTTAATTAAAAAGTTATTGAAATAGTTTGCAAGAAGTATGTAAGTTGTTCACTCAAATATAGCTTATTATTTATTATTTTGTCAAATTTCAATTGGTTGCACATAACATAAACTGAGTAACTTAAGGCAAAGAAAGGAACTCACTGTTAACTCAGAAAAATTAAGTCAAGTTAACTCAGGTCAATTGAATTTTTAGAATAAGGTACCAATGGATTGAGCAAGTTCCTGTGGTAAACCCCACAGTGGTTTTCTTCACTCTCAGGTACCTGTTTCTGTCCAGTTATTTCTTTATTTTTCTCTCTGCAAAAAAAAGATTTCTTTGCCTCACTTTGCCCATGACTTCTGTACAGTTCAAACTTTGACATCTTATATTAATATTAATATTAAATAGACCAGTTTATGCTGACTGGGAATACTTTAGATTGCACATAGAAAGATTATGATGATTCTACATGGTTAAGCTGTCGATCACTGATGCACCAACTCCAGATGGGTGTGGGGAGAGGACAGAATCATGCACAGAAAGTGTTCCTGAGGCTGTGATAGACAGCTCTGCAGTAAGATCAATATTTAAAAAAAAAAGGAAAAAGAAAAAGAAAACTACCTAGGCTTCATTCCAATTAGTGTCTTTTAGAAATTCTGATGAGTCAGCAGTTCCACAAGTATAAAGTTGTTTTCCCATGTCAATTTTATTTAGTTATAAAAATGGTTACCAATGTGAATTATTTTATTATCTAAATTTGCAATGAAATGGTTGTTACAGTATATAATTTTCACCATTCTCTAAATTCTGATCTATACAATACGTATGAATTTTACACAGCACTCAATTTTATTTGAGTGACCTATTTGATTTATTTAAAATCATAATAATACTTGTCCCACTATTTGTACATTTTGCCTTTTGTGACAGTCACTGATTCTCTCTTACTTATCATTGTTCTTTTCTATAACACAAATACCTCTGTTTCTCTGTGCTATTTTGTCAGCAAAATGATCTTATACTCCTTTCTATAACCAGTTATTACAAGTAGGAATAATACTAATAACATCTTATTAGCTCACTGTTTCCTTAGAGCCTCAGAAAATCACCCTTGTGATTGCTGACCTTGTTCTGCAAGTCCCTATGCTGCATCTAAAGTTGTCTCCTGCTTAGAAGCAAGCTAGATACAAAAATACAGAGACAAAAGAGGACAGCAACCTTTACTCACTGTTTATGTTGCTTTTCTTTTGTGGAATTACCTTACATGATGTTAACATTCCCAAAACATTATTAGGAATATTTAACAATGTAGTTTATGAATCTACACTCATTGAAAAAATATATTCCAATTTAGCCTTATTTCTTAAAATTTGCTCTAGGACACAGATAATTTAAATGGTGTGTATATTCTTTATGTCTGATTTAATCCTTTGCGTTATTCTACACTGTGTACATCAGGACAGGGTAGCCAACAAAGCTGTAGGGAAAAGTTTTATTGTAAGCAAAGTTTTGTAGTATAGTTAGATGTGCATGGACTCCAGTTGATTATAAAATGCAAATGTGTGATAAGCTGATGAATCACAAGGTGTGATGTGATCACAAATTATTCAAATAATGCAAGATAATTCAGTTTGTCTTACAAATTGTTCTAATCTGCACAATTAAAAGCATAACCATGAGCATAATCCTAAAAGATTCACTTCATTAAGCAGGCATCTCTGGCTAACTGTTTGCCTTATTTTAATACCAGACTGAAAAATGAAAAACTTAAAGGCAATTTGCAGTAGTGACAGTATACTGCATTTATGTCCTCTTATAATTTTTGAGCTCATTGATATTTTTAAAATATACAGACTGAAGTTATTATGATCAAAATACCATATATAATTTTAACCCTAGTATCAGAAAATTTAATGTGGCTCCAAAATGAGGTATTGCAGTGTCATTAACCTGGAAGGTTAAAAGCAGCTATCATGTCATCAGATGTTGACAGTGCCTTCTACCAGTCATCAGTAATTTTTATGGTAGCATTATTCATTAGCGTACTGAAGTTCATTCCTGACATGTACATTTATTGTGTTGTCTTTTGCAAGTAGAATGAGAATGAAGATACAATATCATGTATGCAATCAGTAAAATATTGAAGTGAAGCTTTTCATATGCAGCCTCCCCACATCCTCCATATTAGACAGGCCAGATATCAGGTAATGTGAAACTATGAAAATCATATAACAAAAACAGCAGCATCAACAAAAGGAAACAATACAAACAACTTGAGTCCATGCTGAGTTAAATTTGTGAGTTATCAAAAACTATAGTTATCTCGGTTTGCTTATCTATTAAAAGTGTTGTTAATAATTTTTAAGATTCTTAAGAATGCCTAAAGTTTATGCTTATACTGCTGTGACTTTGATTTATAATCTGACATGATAACCAATTATAATATTTACAAAATTGTTAACACTAGAAATAATTCATAGTTGAAAGAAGAAATCATATTTGCAGTTCTATGTGGACTGGTAAGGTTGTAGCATTGAAGTGTGGATTTGGTGAAGTTTACCAAACTAGGTGCTAACTTGCTGATTTCTGTTTTTTTCAAAAGGGTATATGTGGTCAGACACAGAAAAGGCAATGCTAACATGAGAGATCTTTCTGTTGCTCAAATGACACATTCCATCAAGTAGTTATGCATTTATAAACAAGACCAATTTAGAGATATAAATAATTAAAGAGTGACAACATTTCTGAATTGATGGCAGTATTTCCCAATGACGTTTTACCAAAAATTGTCTAAAAACAGGAATTAAGCATTCCAGAGGGGTTTGAAATTAAGTAAGCTTGGAAAATGTTAAATTAAATAGAATTAAATAGTTTTCTGTACCTGCTGTATTTTACCGATTATTTAATGATTATTTAATATATTAAAGAGAATGCAGGTTCTCTCAAATTATTTGATCAGCAATCATCTTTAGCATTTACAAATGTGATCATGCAAAAATACTCAGCAGAATGCAGGTTCAGAAATATTTTAATTAAAAAAAGAACTTGTATTTATTGTAAAACCTATCTGAATGCTGTGATATAGAGAAATAGGAATACAGAAGTATCTTTTAAAAATTAATTTTAATGGCACATAGAGCAATAATTGAGAATCACGTTCCTACACATGCCTGAAAAATTTGTCTAAGGTACCATAATAACAGCTAGCTAGCCTGTCCCTGAGAATTACATCCTAGAGTTTCTAATATATTGGATGGGCCAGATCAGGCTTGTTCTGTATTTTCATTACAGAGATGTAGTGACCTAGACTAAGTTATGGTTGGAGAGGAGTTCAGGTCTACTTCTTACAAGGGGGCCAATAAAATTCACTTTTAATTTACCTAAGGGAAAACGAAATAATTTATAAAGCTTATATTATATTCTAAATAGAAATTTATATAATCTCATATATTGCTCCATGTATAAGAGAAGGCAACTTTGTAAAATCCAGTTCTTTTCCCTAAATCTACTGCATCACACATGAGCAAGTAGGTTTTCTAAGTATAATTTGGATTTAATTCATGTAAGTTTGCATATAACAGCTGAAATCATGCTTTTGAACTTCATTTCTTGATATAGTTGTATATTTATTTGTTCATACATTCATCCAACAAGTAATTGTCTGGTCAACCAAATGCTAGACTTTTGCTAAAAAATCAGGATGAAAACATGAAACAAGCATTCATTGACTCGTTTAAATGAATTATAGAACTGGTGATCATATAATTATACAATTAAATACATAAAGCAATACAAGTACTTTGAAGATTTATAAGAAAATGAACTTAAAACTTTCAATTCTAAATATTTAAATAATTGATTTAAATAAGGAGTTAGCTAATAGTCATATTTTCTATGGACTCTTTAAAATAATGAAAAGGGCTTATATTCTAGGATATCACAGCATTTATTACAATGGTTATAACTCAAACGTTCAAAAACATATTTTTATATTGTATTAAATTAATATATTTTGTTTTTCCATTGCCAGTGGCAGATTTAAATATTAAGCCATGTTTTACACAGTCTCTTTTCTAAATGCAAAGTTGTTTCTCAAAGTGTGACTTAGACATATATTAACATTTATTGAAATATATTCTTTGAATACATATGAAAATAACTCTCAAAAACTATATCCTGGGACCTAGAAGTTGGTTGTATTGATTGAATAATACTGAAATTAGTTTTATGTATTTAAACTATGAATTGAATCAATTAATCTTATATTGTGGGCAATTTCACCAGAGTGACAAGGAAATTTTTAAGGTTAGCTCATTTTTGCAATGGCCTCCTTTTATGAATTATGTCAACTAGGTCAATTACTAAATCTTTCTACAGATGAGAATGTTGACTTATCTCATAGGAGAATAGGAAAGAAATATTAAACACTGCTTAAAATTTGACATCTTAATATTCTTGAACATGACATCTTACTAACCTCTTGTATTACATGAGTAGTAGGATTGCATTTACACATGAAAGAGGTACATAGGTAGTGTGAAAAAAATTGATAGATGAGGTTTCATTATACTCATGTGAAAATCTGCAAGTTCCATGGTATATATTTTATTTGATAAATCAGCAATGTAAGAAAAAAGCAAAACAAAAGCAGATCCCTGAGGCACAACAAGTCTCTTCACATGGCCTTCTCTTTTATTATCTTAATTTACTTACTAATACATTTAGAAGACTTTTCTAAACAAAGTTCCATATGTTTTATATTCAATGTTTGTGTACTATTAAAATTTAGTATGTTCTATCATAAGAGATAAAATTTATTTCTTTTAATCTTAAATTTTTTTGGTGTTATAATTAATGTAAATAATCATATAATAAACACTGAGATATCAGGTGGTCATTCCTTCTGTGTCAATGATGATATTTATTCAATAGCAATAGTTTTAAATGACAATTTAGTCATTGAATTTGTAGTTCCTCTATTTATGGAATTATTTTAAATCGATGGATGTCCTTAAGGACATCCACTTTAAATTTATTAAAGATGTTTAAAATATTATGAGGGATACAACAAATGGGACTCATTTTGTTATGATTTCAAAAGAAAATACACTGTTTAGGGGTTGGGGTTGAGGCTCAGAGGTAGAGTGCTCACCTACCATGAGTGAGGCACCAGGTTTGATCCTCAGCACCACATAAAAATAAAGATATTGTGTCCACCTATAACTAAAAAACAAAAAAAGAAAATACACTGTTTAACTGCTGTAAGGGGGAGTTCTTGTCCCTGTCTGTAGGCAGCATGTTGCATATCTATCAATATATGGCAATCAGTCTGAAGTGTTTGTGAAACACTAATATGAAAGACCTTGAAAGATGATAAGGAAAATAAAAGTATTGATATTTTGTTCTGAATCTACCATTTTTGTTATGTAATTAACATTTTTGTATTTGAAATAACTAAAAATTTTATTCAAGATAATTCAATAAAATTTAGTTATATTTTATCTAATAACTTTCTAAAGTATAGTAGTCTTTCTACTTTACTCTTATATTGTCATAAATCTCTGAAACATAAAACTTATTCCCTTTTCCATTCAAAATTTTTAAAAATTATTTGATGTACAGCATAATTGATGGAATATAAGGTTATCAATTAGATTATGGATTCTACCTTAATTTCTTACTAATTAGTTACTAATAGTACAGCTATATGAATTATGGCATTTTTTAAGTTTTGCATGAGCCTTAGTAATTTTGTCAAACAAAACCATACATTTCCATTGTTAATTATAATATTTTCCATAGTATTGTCAGAGCATATAAGTCATTGTTAAACTGCTTTGTTCATTTATTTGTTAAGAATAAGGTAAATACTCTGTGTCACCACTTTTTTACTGCTGTAACCAAACAAGCTAACAAAAACAATTTGAAGAGAAAAAGGTTATTTTGGGGCTCACAGTTTCAGATGGCACAGTCCATAGATAGCCATCTTCATTCCTCTGCGCCTAAAAAGAGGCAGAATGTCATGGCAGAGTGATGTGGTAGAGGAAAAGCAGCTGGGTACATGGCACCAGGAAGCAGATATATAGAGAGAATTATCTGTTAGGGATAAAACATATAATCCAAAGGCAAGCTCCCCATGACCTACCTGCTTCAGCCATACCCTACCTGTCTATAGTTACCACTCACTTAATCCCTACCAGGGTGTTAACACAGTGATTGGATTAAGGCTTGGTTAAGGATCTCATAACCCAATCATTTTATCGCTAAATCTTCTTGCATTGTCTCTTGTATGACTTTTTTTGGGGCACTTCACTTCTGAACTACAATAATGTGATTTCATCATGAAATTTTATTATATTGTTGTATTATACTCATAAAAATATAGGTGATCTGCTACAATTATATCAGGAGGCAGAAATATTTCCATTCAGGCAGTCATTATTAAGTCACAAATGCCAAACATTTTATGCTATAGTCTCCATTAAGTAGTCATTCTGATATACCCAGAATTTTAATTCCTTGGATTTCCTACCTCATATAGCCATTTTGTAAAGCTGTAAAGGAGACTTTATAGTACTTATTGCAAATCAACATAATATTTTATATTGTATTATCACTAACATATGCTTCCCATTGTTAAAAAAATCTGAAATCAGTTAAATATAACAAACTTTACTTGAATAAGAAAAAAAAAATTCCACAACTGGACAACATTCCAGATTGATGATAATTCTGAATGCCCAATCCCACCAGGCATAGGTTGTAGTTATTCAGGGAAAAAGAAGTGAAGTGTAGAATAGCTTGATTGGTTATGGTAAGCATTTGCTTATGTGGTCTTCTTTTGGTAGCCTCCAGCTTCTAACTGGGTAGATAATCAGCTACTATGAGTGCCTGAGACTCAGTTGCTTGATTACAAGGGTATGGTCTTAGTTAGGTTACTATTTGCTTATATGTGTTGCTAGTGCACTATGTAAAGAGTCCTCTTAGGGCCAAACTTGCCAGTCAAGTCCAGAGGCTCTTTTAGGATAAATGCCATTCCATTCAACATTATGATAGCATGTTAAGTACATGATAAGTACAGTACAAGAAAAGTGAAGTTTTCTTTCTTCTTCTCTGTGTGTCTCAATGGCATAATAGATAATAACCATAGTTGTTGAATAAAAGAATAAGTAAGTGAATGTAAAGTTGAAGTTGAAGGAATATTTTCACATTGATAAAATTATGAGGTTTAGGTTCCTAGGATTTATGAGCACTAAACATTCTCAGTTATAGCTCTGAATGTGATTTTCATAGGAAAGGGTTAATTTATATATGTACATATGTATGTGTACATATGTATTTGTACACATACATATGTACAAAATTTGTGGGCTAAAAACTGTCTTCTGTTAAAAAAAACTGTTCTATTTTTTTGGATATGATTTCCAAATTCCAAATAGGTTATTTAAAATTATATGGAATTCTGCCTTTTTATAAACTAATGGCCTAAACCCATGTTATTCAAATTATTTGGTAAAAATTTTTAAATTTAACAATTAATATATGCTTTTAAATATTAACACACATTTTGACAGTTCTCAATCTTGCAGAACTTCTACATGATGTGCCAGCCACTCTGCTCTTATTAATAATTAAAGTTACATGGACTTGAAGTTTAAATACTCTGCAATTTACCTCAACAGCAAAATCAAGCTCATTTATTCCCTTTCTCCCATAAGTAAAAAAGAATCAGGCAACAAGAATTTCCTAGAATTAAGAATTATAGAGGAGATGATAGTATATTGTTCATAAGCCCATGACTCAAAAATTAAACCCAAAGCACTCCATGAATTAAAAGTATAAACAACATGATAATTATTATTTCATTAAAAGAGAGAATTCTAATACCAAAATAAGCATCTAATCTCAAGATAAGGAAAACATTCTTTAAATTGAGAAGTCTTGTTTTATGAAATACCTACTATATTTTTCTCATTTCCTTAAGAATTTGTGAAGACTTTGTCATGATCTATGTGCAAACATTTGGAGATGGTGCAAAATCTTATCTTCATTTACAAATGAGAACACTTAATTTTTTCAAGATTTTATTGAATTTGTCATATTGCCTTCACCTTGAACATACACTGTTGAACCTACTACCTAGGTCCATATGTGAACAATTAAAATAAATTAAAGAAGTGTTTTTTTCATTAAAAACAACTTTCATAGTTCTATGATATATAACATTATTACTAGTTCAGTAATTTTACCCAGACACTAGTTGGTAGAGTTAATCAAAAACTGTAATAAGTCTGAAGTTCATCTTTGAGGAGTAAACCAAATCAAATACTGTTGAGAGCTGATTCTAAACAAAAGAAAGTTACTTTCCTGTAAACTAAAGCAAGCAGAACAGAATACAATTACACAGGACTAATATAATGATGCCTATAGCAAGTTGGGCCTGACTGAATCATTTTAACCTTAAGACACTCATCTAAGGTTTTAATCATACTCCTTAGGCTTCAGGAAAATAGGTTCTAAGTGAAACTTTAATCTGAGAACTTAATGTACTGTAGCCTCTTCTTCAAACTAAGATACTGATGGTAATGACCTTCCGTTTTCCCCTACCCTTTAAATCTTGAATATACTCTGGAACACATTCATGTACAAACACATCTAGGCATGCATACACACAGGACCTGGTGTTATGTAAAAGCACTAGAAGATGCTCAGAATTAAATTTGTAAAATGCCAAGAGTCTTTATAAAAAGAGAACATGATAGAACATTGTAACAGAGTTTTCTGGGAATAATCCCACATTTGATCTCATATCCTAGAATCTGGGCACCTAACTGCATTTCTGGTTCTGGGTATTAATTTTTCTCCTGGATTATTTATTTATAAACACATTTTAATTTATTTTTATTCATTTTGTTCATTTGTTCCATAGCATAACACTAAATGTAAAATATTGTTTTGTACTAATTATTATACACATTGTAAATGGAAAGTTGGATGCAAACTTCCTGCTTGTCAAGGTCTAATTCAAAGGTCTAAATTCAAAACCTTATCATTCACTAACTATATGTGCCAATGACTCTACTTGACTCTGGAGTATATGAATATGTTATTGTTTCCACCTTAAAAAGCCCTTATATTCTAGTTAAAGTCACTTTGTCAGTACATGTGTTGCTTTTTCCCATTGTCTGGCCATTGTGACATTTGCTACTTCTGGGTTTAGGTATCTTTTAGGTTGGTGTATATTTTTATACCAGCCATATGCAAAGAACCAAATAATTTGTGTGAAGAAGTGATGTTTCATCACATTGCCCTTTTGTTATCTTCTTGTTTAACCTTACAAACATCACAGCAGTATTTTTTAGTGAAACCAAACTATACCCTGATTGAGAGGAGAGTTGTTTCTCCAAGACTAGTATCTGAGGTTGGCAAGCAGTCCATTATTTCCTAATAAGCTTCAGTGTGTCATTGGAAAAAAATGATGACTTGGTTCTTGCAGAAACATGTGAATGCCTGATAATGCATGTGGAAGTTTGAAGCATGCTCCTTCCTCCTGAGTCCTTATTTCCTTCTCTTTCTCCTAACTTGATTTGAGCAGCAAAAAGCACACTACCCTGTGTTTTTCCACTTTCCTCTTATATAAAGGGAAAGCATATGGGAGTATATAGAAGTTCATGCAAATCTAATATCTGACCCTGCAAATTACTTGGATCTATATTCTGAATACAATTATTTGATTTTTCTTTGTTCCAGGAAATTTTAATTTCTTTTCAGTTCAAGCAGACCATTAACTAAAGAAAACTTCACTAGAGAGCCCAATATGCTTTTATTTCACAGCAAAAAATGTAAAACCTTTTCAAGAACTGAAATAACTTTGAACATTGTGACATATGCCTATAATACCAACAATTTGAGAGGCTGAGACAGGAGGATTGTAAGTTCAAAAAATCAGCCTCAGTAATTTAGCTAGACCCTAAACAACTTAGTAAGATTCTGTCTCAGAATAAAAAAAAATTAAAAAAGGGTTGGCGATATGGTTTAGTGGTTAAGTGATCCTGGGTTCGATCCCCAGTTATAAAAATTAATGCTGAAATATCATTTTGAACTTGATTCTTTTAAGAGAAAAGGGTTAAATCCACTTAAAGATGAATGATTTTTGAATGAATATCCAGGATGTGCAACTGTCTTAAGTAATATATAAAGACTAAAGAGGAGGCAGGTATAAAAGCTAAAAAATAACAATAATTAAAAAGTAATCTTCATTTCTGTGAGTAGCTAAAAGAATGACAGTTATTTGATTACAAAAAACAATGTGATTCACTGAAGGAACATTATACTAATTAACTTTGTTTTTAATATAAGCATTTTAATTTGAAGAAAGGGATGCATTCTTCACATAGTTTTGTTTTGATTTTGGTACAAGTGTTTGAACACAGGGGTGCTTAACCACTGAGCTACATCCCTACTCCCAGCCCCCCCACACCTTTTTAAAATTATTTTTTATTTTGAGACAAGGTCTCATTTAGTTGCTGAGGCTGATCTTGAACTTGCAATCCTCTTGCCTCAGCTTCCTGAGCCACTAGGTTTACAGGTGTGGGCCACTGTGCCAGCAACAATAGGGTACATTTAACTCAACTCTGTCTTTGTTTATATTTCCAGTTCTGAAACCTGAGCCTCATCTGGGCTTCATGCCAAGAAAAGGTATAGTTTTGCCCTTTTTTACCGGCAGGCTTAGTTATCCACAGGCTATCTCAAATAGTGAGCATAAGAAATTAAATATATTCAAATCACTATAATAGAGAAAAGAGTATATAACTAATCATGATAACAGTTGTTCCTCAGAAAAACTGAGTTAAGACTCTTTAAGTAATATGCTTGGGATGTAGGAGAAAGTATTAAGACAGAGAACAGAAGAATAGGCTGTATCATGTATCAAAGAAATTTTTGCTATATGTTCCTTTTGTATGAATGGTTTTGATGAATTTCTATTTGTAGGAGTGAATGGAAGAATCAATTTAGTTTGATGAATGATTAAATATATGAATATATATGTACATGTATATGCACATATGTTTATATATATGCATTTATATCCCATGTACATGCAAAATCTTCCCCCTTTCTCTCAAGGAACTCTTCATTTAGTTTAAGAGACTGTCACACTATAAATACCTGTGATTCAGTGTACTGTACCTTTCACATTTATTGGTTTAGTGTTGTAAGATAATTTTATAGAAATCTGGCTGGATATCAGACTCACCCAAGAGAGATGGTATATATGATGTTAGGTCAAGAGCCAGAATTCTTTAGTGATATCACCAGAATCAGAGATCTGCAAGTCATTAACTCTACTACTGTGTTCTCATCTTCATAAAAAGAGCTTCCTCATTGGACTGAGATGATGATAACTTGTATTAAAATATATAAAATATTTAGGAAGGTTCCAGGTTATATCACATTCTCCATAAAATTTAGATAATTATTATTATCACTTACATTTACTTGGCACCAGGATTTTGTAGTTTTGGTATAGGCTGGTGTGAATTTCTAATAATAAGAATTTTAATAATAACCAGAGTCAGTTTTGATACAGGTGATGAGGCGAGGTGCTAAGCAACTCAGTGAGACCCTGTCTCTAAATAAAATACAAAACAGGGCTGGGGATGTGGCTCAGTGGTTGAATGCTCCTTAGTTCAATCCCTATTACCTCCCAGGCCAAAAAAAAATGAATATTAGAAACTTTTTTTCTGGATCATATAGATTGAGTACTGACATAAAAGAAAATAGGAAGTTTACAACATTATTATTAATTAAAATGGAAATGTTGAAGAGATACTACTATGAACAAATATTTTAGAAGGAAATAAAAAAGAGAAAAATGTAATTGGTTTTGTATATAGTAGAAGTCAGCTATTGTTTTCTGGACATGTATATATTTGTATGCAATCTTGACCCCATTTAAGTATATGGAAATTCTGTGCACATAGATATTTATGAATATCTGGCCAATATATATTAATGAGACTCACTCAGTGTATCTCTTGCTGAATGTTTAATTCTGAATATAATTTTTAGTTGATAGAAAAAATGAGTTAAGGTGGTTAAAAGAGAAAAATATTACCTCAGTCATGACTCATTTTTCATTGAGATACATTTTAAAACCTGTGCTGCATACATCAAATTGAAATATTTAATATCAATATACAGTTTTGTATGTATATGTTTTCTATGTTACTGATTCTAAATTAAATTTTATGTTCTATTATCAAATAGCAGGACTCCTCAATTAGTGTCTTTCATTTAATAAAAATAGTTTTTATATTGAAATACTTAAATATATGAGTGTGTGTGCGCATGTATCTTTTTTCTTCAATAATGAGAACAGAACCCAAGGTGCTTTGCCACTGAACAAAACTCCCAGTCCCTTTTTTTTTTTTTTTTTTGGTACCAGGGATTGAGAGGCACTTGATCACTGAGCCACATTCCCCAGCCCTATTTTGTATTTAATTTAGAGACAGGGTCTCTAAATCTAAGTTGCTTAGAGCCTCATTTGCTGAAGCTGGCTTTGAACTTGGGATTCTCCTGCCTCAGCTTCCTGAGCTGCTGGGATTACAGCGTGTGCCACCATGCCCCGCTTCCCAGTCCTTTTTATTTTGAGACAGAATCTTGCTAACTTATGAGGGCTGCCCAGAGCTTGTGATTCTCCTTACTCAGCCTCCCAATCACTGAGATTACAAATGTGCAGCAAGACACCTGGATTATATATGGAATATCTAGTAATTGGATTGTGAAAGTTTGAAGACCCTTAATTTCTCAAACATAACTCACAGCTTCTGTTGAAAAGAAAGTATTTCAAGTATATAGGACACATTAAAATATTTATTATGGATTGGTGTGAATGCCTATTAAATAGTGTGAATGCTTCAAATG
Organism: Marmota marmota marmota; assembly: GCF_001458135.2. NCBI lineage: Eukaryota > Metazoa > Chordata > Mammalia > Rodentia > Sciuridae > Marmota > Marmota marmota. The sequence continues at coordinate 49,871,301 of NW_026000108.1, read as the reverse complement.
GAATGCTTTAAATGGAATCTCAGGCTAGGCACAGTGGCATAGGCCTGTAATCCCAGCAATTTAGGAAGTTGAGGAAGGAGGATCACCAAGTTTGAAGACACAATTCAGTGAGACTCTGTCTTAAAATTAAAAAAAAAAATAAAATCAAAACGCATTGAGGATGGAGTACAGTGATAAAGCAACCCTGAATGAATTTAATCCCCAGTACCACAAAAGAAAAAAAATGACTTTTAACAGAAACAATTATAAATAGAATCATTTTCTAATTAATTTAGCTGTATGCTTTGTCACCAAACATGAGAAAAACATGAAACTAGAACATTTGGGGTATATTCATTTTTCCTGTAAAAAATCATTGCAGAAATGAACTCTATCAGCAATAAAGCTATGTGAAGCCATAAAATAACTACTTAAAGAAAGATTGTTAGGAAAGTGTTTATGCTCTGAGGTTGTCAGTTCAAAGAAACAGCTCTGAATTCTTGCAAAAAATAATGAATAAAATTAATTATGACTCTTGGTATATATAAAACATATTTCCTAGCTTTTAAATTTTTCTAATAATCATTTAGTTACTTCTTGTAATAATAAAATTTTTTTTCTTTTGATACAATTTATTTTTTAAAGCAGTTTAAATTGAAAGTTTTTAATTTTGTTTTTTTATTTAATATAATCAAGGAATTAATGACTTTTTGCTGCTTATCAGCTATATATCAATTTTATTTTACTATTTATTCTTATGATTTTTCTTCTTCATTGAAATCAAGTGAACTTGCAAGTCACTTAAACTAAAGTCATTGGGACTCATGTTCTTCTATTGGGGAGTAAGTGGAAGAGAGCCTGTCCCAATGTTTGAACCCAACTACTCAGATCTTGATCCCTGGTACGATAGGAATTCCAAATATCATTATATAACTTTAAATACTTTATATGAGAAGAAGGAAATAAAATCTGGTTAGAACAAGCCTTAACATTGTAGGATATAAACTCTGCTTTTATTTACGTAAATCACTGAAGCTTTTAAATGTTATATTTTGAAAATTTAATATAATTGTAGAGCTTCTGATTTCTCCATAGCTTGTCTACTGTCACTTTGCACTGATAATTAGAAACCAGATATACAAAGATAAATGAAATTCACAGAGACTGAAGTAGTACCCTTTCCACAAGATTAAATTCTCTCCACTACAAAAACTTTCTTGGAACTGCCAACTCTTAGCAACATGTGACAGAATTGAGTTTAACCTTGTTTTGTCGTTTCTTGCTATTCTTTTGGTGGGGATTATTGCAGAGAGGAAAAAAAAATAGTGGCTGGAGCAAAAGACTGTCAACATTTCAGAGTTGACATGCCAAGTATTCTTTGACTAAATTGTTTGTAGCAAAAGGAGGGAGAAATAACTGCCACTCAAAAGTTTCATTCTGCTTCCCTGATGCAGATCCAGTGCATCACTGAGTAAAACATATTGCTCTTATATTTTCATTCATTCATTCATTCATTCATTCATTCATTCTTACTACATTCAATGTATATTGAATTTTTATGCTTCTCCTAGTATGATTCTTAACACAGGGGGTGGGTGAACTATTCACAAACAATTGATAGGTTGCTTTGTCATGGAGTAAAGGAAATTAGTCCCTTATGGGATATAGATATGTAAACTAACAATGGGCTATAGATTAGGCACTATGAAAAATGTGTGCAGGGGGAGTTATCACAATGTAGGCCATTATGATATGATAGTCCACTAAGTGGCTACAACCTATGCAATTATCAGCCAATACCAAAATTTAGCATTTCCCAAATATGGGACCATTCAACAGAGTGCTTATGTTTGTTTTGAATAAAATAGTTATCCAATAAAAGTGTGGGAAATCACACATAAATCTAAACATATAAAAGTACTGTGAAGCTTTACTATACATATGTGGATACTACTCAGTTTTACTTTACAGATGTGTGTGGAATTCTCAAAACTTTAAATTTATTAACTTCCATACAGAGAAAATAGAAAAAGCTCCCTGATTGTCTTTCTAAAGAACACTTTTATTTTCCATGAAATACTTAGTGGGATTCTAGTTACATGGAAATTGAGCAATGTTACTTTACTAACTACTTAAGCTGTACTTCAAATTAAAGAGAAAAATGAAGCAGAATAGATTTTTTTTTTTATCTTTGGAGGAATGCCAGAGAGACTTTATTGATTCCATATACTTTCTTTGCCTAGGAATGATTGTTTTCCTATATTTTTCTCTTATTTTGCTAAGCATCATGGTGTAATACGATAAAATGGAATCTTTGAAATCACATAAATATGAATTCTAACTTTTGTTTATGTTGATCATTACTTGTGCAACTATCTCTCGTGGCCTTTCCTCCACTTTATTCTCACTTCTATCCTCTCCTTTCCTCTCTTCTGTGTTTGCCTGGGTTGTGTGTGTGTATGCATTAAGTCCTACACAAATTCCCTACCTCTAGGATGCCAGAGAGAACACCACAAAATCTAACACCATGAGATTCTTCATGCCTCTCTTATGATAGTAATCACACCTTTCTTTGCTTCCTTAATCTCTAACCTACAACAATCACTCAGCTCTTCCCTTTACAATTTTGTTATTTCAAAAATATTATATAAATTCAGTCAAACAGTATTCAATATTTTAGGGATTTTTTTTACTCATAATAATTCTCTAGAGAATCATTAAGTTGTTTCTTATAACAACATTTTCTTTCTTTTTAATGCTGAGTAATATATTGTACCACACCTTGTTTAACTATTCATCTATTGAAGGTCATTTGGGCTGATTCTAGTTTTGGACTACTAGAAATAAAACTGCTATGAACATCCATGTACATATATTTGCGTAAACATATGTATTTGTTTACTTGAGATAAATGTTAAAGTATGAAATTTATGTGTTAATTGATAATTGCATACTTAATTTTGTAAGAAACTGCCTCTTTTCCAGATTGGTTCTACCATTTTCCCCTCCTACTAGCAATGAACAATCCAGCTTCTCCACAACCTGATCAGCATTTGATATTGTCACTATTTAAAAAGATTTTCTTCAGGGTAGAGGTATAGTTTAGGGCTAGAGCTTGCCTCTCATGAATGTATCACAACCTTATTTCAATGCTGAGCACTGCAAAAGTACCTAGATGTCCTTCAGTTGATGAATGGATAATGAAAATGTGGCACATGTTTGTGTGTGTATATATATGTACATATATATATATACATGTATGTATGTGTGTATATACATACATATATACAGTGGAATACTATTCAGCATTAAAAGAGAGAAAAATCATGGCATTTGCAGGTAAATGAATGGAGTTGGAGAATATAGTGCTAAGTGAAGTTAGTGAGTCCCAAAATACCAAATGCCAAATGCTTTCTTCTATATAAGGATGCTGATTCATAATGGGGTTGGTGGGGAGTATCGTTTCCTTGATGGCTAATGACATTTTGAATAATTTTTCTTGTGCTTATTTGCTGTCTATATATTTCCCTCTGTTCAGTAAGTTGTCTGGTTTTTTGCTCACATTTAATTGGTTGGTTTATTTTTTATTGGTAGGATTTGAATTACCTTTATTTTTGCACATTAAATTTTGTAAGGTATACTAGTATTAGTATTAGCTGACAATTTTTTGTTATTTCAGCTCTTTGAATTTGCCATGTATTCTCTTCTCACTTCCATTGTTTCTGCTGAGGAACTGCATTATCATACTCTTGTTTGTCTATATGCGATGAGTTATTTTTCTCTAGCCACCTTCAGAATTTTCTAACGTCATAACTTTCAGCAGTATGTCTAGGTAGGGAGTCTCTGTGTGTACACTAATTGGGTTCAGTGGGCCTTTTGGATTTGTGGAACAATGATTTTATCAAATTTGGGAAATTTTTAGATTTATTCAACTGTTTATCTGTCATTTTTTTCTCTTAATCCTGTGTGTACTCTCATTACAAATATGCTGATATACTTTTTTTTTGTCCTAGAATTCTCTGAGGATCTCTTCATTAATCTATTGTACTTCTCCTCTTCATTTAGACATTTACAATTATATAATTGTTTGAATATAATAAAACAATAATAATGAATATAATAAAACTATTTTGCATAATAGTTTTATCTTTTGGAATTTTGCATTTTCCTCAAAATTTTACATTTGCAGGCTTCATGTAAGTGCATTATTTGTTACCTTGTTGATTTATAATTCCTACTGAAGGTAGGACTTTGGAATATTTGAGATATCATCTTGGCGCATGTATCCTTGGTCATGCAAAAATTCTGAGTTTAAAAGATTTAAAATTTACCATGCATTGCTCCTCAGTGTTGACTACTAATATATTTACCCAGCAGCAGCACGGGAGAATTTCTGTTTTCTATAGCCTCTATATCCCTTGATTCCATAGCTGCCTGTTTTTCTCCTAACAAACACACTTTTAAAAGTGTGGAGCTTTATAGTGCGTCCAGTGTAACCAGCCAAAATAAAATGGAGAATTTATGAAGAATATAGGACTAATACTAAGGAGTTTGAGAGGTCCACCAGCCCTGTGAGTTACCGTTTCTAAGGATGAGTTCTACAGCAGACAAAGTATCAGTTACACAGGAGAGGGCAGTAAAGGAAAGTCAGAGACACTTAAGTGTCGTGATTGTAGATATCTCCTTCACCATCTCAAGGGTCCTGTTTGCTCATCTACTAATGGATGTGGAGATAGCAAATAATAACTGAGATAAATTAAACTAAAAAATTCTGAATTTGTGGTCCTCTTTTGATTTATTTGTTATCTATGTTCCTATATTTTTGATTCCTATTATCAGAATATATTGATGGAAGAAATTGTCCTGGGAAGCAATGAAAAAGGAAGTTAAGAGGTTGTTTTAATAATAAGATTGAAATCACTGTGATTAATTTCTGTTGCCACTACTAACCCAAGCAAAGGGTCTCAAAATTATTAAGGGACAATATAGGGAGGAAAGCAATAAATATAGGCAAAAGACCCTAGTGGGAAATATAAATGTAAAGACTTCTGCTTAACTTGTCATAATTCTACTTTTCCTGTACATATTTTGTCTTTGCCAAGAATTCTTAGCATTCTTGAAAACATAAATTTTGCTGGGAGTGGTGGCACAAAACTGTAATCCCTGTGGCTCAGGAAGCTGAGGCAGGAGAACCACAAGTTCAAAGCCAGTCTCAGCAACTTAGTGAGGTGCTAAGCAACTCAGTGAGACCCTTCTCTAAATAAAATACAAAATAGGGGATGTGGATCAGTAGTTGAGTGCCCCTGAGTTTAATCCCTGATACCAAACAAACAAACAAAACAAAACAATAACAAAAACACATCAATTTTTATAGTAATTTCAAAATTAAATAATGATTAAGAAGAACAATAAAATATATAGTTGAATGGTTAGACAAAAAACATCTTGCTGGTTGCTGTGGTGTTCACCTGCATTCCCAGCATCTTGGGAGGCTAAAACAGGAGGATCACAAGTTCGAGACCAGCCTTAGCAAATTAATGAGATACTAAGCAATTTAATGAGAATCTAACTCAAAAAAAAATAGAAAAAAAGTTTTAAAAGGCTGGGAATATAATTCAGATATAAAGGCCCCCTGTGTTCAATCCTTCAGAACACACACACACAAAAAAAAAAAAAAAAAAAAAAAAGGGGAAAGAGAAAGAAAAAAGTCCCTAAATATCAATTGACCAGTGTCTTTAAATAGTATGGTCTGTTATGAAATTATTCAATCTAATCTTGGTCAAAATTAATTTGTTTTAAACTAATGATCAAAAAATACATAAATAAATACCATGAAGCCAGAAAATTTAGCATTATCATTACAGAACTATCATTAAACATGAAAAACTTTGATATTTACCTCTTAGTAAGAAAGGTGTACATTTTTTCAAAGAGAATATTTTTGTTGATATTATTAATTTGGTCAGAAACAAGCTTAATGAAGAATTTCAGGAGGGGAAATTTGAAATAGACCTATGACTCTTCCTTCCTTTACTTCCATCTCAATGAAAGAAACTGAAAAATAAAGCTGTTCCCTATGGGAGTTCATCTGCCAGTGGACAACACACTGACAGTAGACAGCCTCCATTCCTGTAGATTTCATCAGGACTGCTGTGGTAAGAAGATGGAATGGACCATACTCTATGTTACTGTCACTATAATCACTTAAACTTGAACAAGCTCACAGCCCAATGTGGCTGTTTCCCCAACAAAAGAATGAGATGGAAATTTGAGTTGAATAGCCACTGATTACAAGAACATGATTAATGAGATATGGAAATGATTTATGGATGCTTGTTGTCAAGGCCTACTCTACATAGTATAGAATTATCCACTAAAGGATGAGGGCAGAATAAAGAACAGACAGCAGAGGCAGCATTATATTTTTAAAGTATATTTTATAGACTGGATATATCATCTATCCCAAGTTGCAAATGGTTTAGTTAAACTGTATTTTTTGGGGGATGGGGGCAGGATAGCAAGGGTATAATTGTATTTATTTTGCCTGGAACATTAAATACACAAGAGGTTAATCTATTTTCATTAAATTGAGCCCCAAGTGAAATAGTTATTTTTTTTCCTTTCTTATTTACTGAAATTTTCATGTAGCTTTGGAAAGAAAGCTTCGTGAAGAATATGTAGCTATCTACAAAAGGATAGTATCTATTAAAGAATATAATAGTATTACTTTAAAATTTTACATGTTATTGAGAATATATATGTTGAAATAATACCAAGAACAATCTTCAATATTTTACAATGAATGTGAAGAAGGAATTCTTTATAATTTGTGCGTATGTGTTATGTGTGTGTTCATGTGAAATTGTGAAACATGAAAAAAATATTAGACTCTTCTTAAAATCTCCATGATACATATGTATTAAGTAAGTATATAAAATTGAGATCATAATCATTTTATAGAAAGATATAGTTAGAGGCTGGGTTTGTGGCTCAGTGGCAGAGCACTTGCCTAGCATGTGTGAGGCACTGGGTTCGATCCCCAGCACCACTTTGAAAAACAAAATAAATTCAAATACAATAAAGGCATTGTGTCCATCTACAACTAAAAAGAAAAAAAATTTAAAAAAGAAAGTATGTAAGCTGTTGTTATAGTATACAAATGATTGCTTATATTATCTGAGTCCTGCATGATATCAAATGTTGAACTGACCATCTTTGGTTTAACTTGATGTAAATCCCTGGGGAGGAAGCTGCTATAGCTTATGCAAGGAGATATATGGATATACAGTGGTGCTATCACGAACTAATCTAAATCAGAATTCTACAAACCTATTTGATTTTAGTGCTTCTTATAAAATTACAACTCATGGCACAAAATCATTGAGAAATTAGATCATATGTACTGTAGGTAATTTGGCTGGTTTTTGATCAAACACTAATGAGATCGTTTAAAATTTTATTAAGTTTATTAATTTGTTAATTTCAGGCATGCCTGCCCACTTAGCTCATTCTGTCTTTTAGAATTATTATTGACTTGGTGATAAGTTTGAATTTGTTTTCATTAGTCAAATCTCAAGGAAGAATGCCAGATTTTAAACCTTGAAATATTCGTGACAAACTCATTTTATCTATTTGAAACTATTAATATCTCCATTTTTAATGAAAAGTAGAATAAAGTAAATATAAGCATACTTTTGATGTGTATATTTTCTCTTTTGGCTTTTAGATTACCTTCATCACACTATTTAAGTAAGATATAGTAAGATATACTTTTTTTTCCTGTAATTCCAGCAGCTTTGGAAGCTGAGAAAAGAGGATCACAAATTCAAAGCCAGCCTCAGCAAAGTTGAGGTGCTAAGCAACTCAGTGAGACCCTGTCTCTAAATAAGATACAAAATAGGGCTGGGAATATGGTTCAGTAATTGAGTGCCCCTGAGTTCAATCCCTGATACCCCTCCGCACCAAAAAAAAAAAAAAAAGGATATACTTTTTGATTAAATAATAAAGTTCTCTAGTTGTACATGTTTTATCTGATGTGCTGCTTTTTGAGGTTTCCAACCTCCAATTCATTTCTTGTGACCTTGGATTAATTTGTTAAAGAGTAAATCAAGCAAGAAGTGATTCATTTTATTGAAAACATATCAGTAACTGCAACATTGGAGAAAAGTCTGATTTTTTTTTTTTTTTCTCGCAGGAAGAAACTCTCCTCTTAGCCATTCAGACTTAGTATTGTATATAGATGCTCAATTGTTCATGAATTTCCCTTTGAAAATATTCATAGGAACTTGAAAGTCTAAATCTGCCTTTTTCAAGTAATTTTATTTGTATCATGAATTGAATTTGAGCTCATAAATATCTGTACTATTCCATGGGCAATAAAGTAATCAACTTCAGTTTTATTTCATACACAGAAAATTAATTGAGTCATTTCTAGCTGTATTGCCACATCATACTCATGAATTTTAAAGATGTTTTAAACAACTCAAATTCCTACTTGATGCAAGTCTTTTCTTTTCCCCCACTAATGTATTATTGAGGAAATGTAACCAGATTTCAATTCAAATGATTTCTGCTGGAAGTTGATATATTTTGTCATGTTTATTTTACTAAAGAACCATAGCTACTAAAGAGATTGAATTTGTAAAACAGAAACTCTGTTACACATTTTATATTTTTATATAATTTTTTCCTTAGGTTTATACATAAAATCAGAGATTCTTCTGTTGCCCAATGGGCTGTTTCTGGTCTTGATTCAGAAATCTGGAAACTAAACAAGGAAGAAATGACATTAAAATTCTACAATAAATGTCAACATATTTATCTTTGTAACAAATTATCTTTTGAAATACCTACACCATTAGGTAATGAAATATTTCCTCTTTTTGTTGGTCAGAATGATCTCATGTACCCCTATATATTATGCATTATAGTTTTGGCCTTTATAATAGACAAAACATTAATTATCATCAATGTTCTAATTGTAGACATTAATTGGTATATCAGTTGCTCTGGGTCTCAGTTTATTCATCTGCAAAATGAAGTGGTTATGTTTTATATGATTATGTTATTCACACAATGTCATGGGAAAATTGATTTAAACATGGGTGTATCTCCAAACTATTATTCCAGTATTCTCTTAAGTTTGAGCTTTGCACATATTATAGGATCACCTTTGAATGACAACAAAAAGCATGCTGACACAAGAACACGAACTTGTTCTCTTTTATTGGCTCCTCATTGTTTGAGCCTTTGGGCAGTCACTGAAAAGAAAGTTGCACTGAAAATTTTACCCAGCATACACTGTTTTTAGTAATATGTTGTTTCTTCCTAATGAGAAATGGGTTTTTAGTTGATTGTAACACCTTAAAAATAATAATAGCCAATATACATACATTCACACATGAACCCAAACAAAAAATACCTTTCCACCAATAGTTGGATACCTCACCTTATTCTGCCACTAAGCATGTTTCCAAGTCACTTATCCTTTGAATTTTTCTGATCTAGTTTCTCTCAGAGAAAATATCCTACATTGAATGTACTAGGTAGGAACAGAATTCTGTAGAACAAGCAGACAAATGAAATCATTAGAATATCCAACAAGAAGGAAAAATTTGATTTTAGGTAAAATGTGAATTTTTTGTCAGAGATAAATATTATGAAATGTTAAAAGTTTTATAAAATATAAGATTTATAAAATATTATAGGTAAGGATATTAGGTATTATTTATCATGTGTATGGGAAAGAATGAAAATAAGAAATGTATTCAGGTCTAAATAAAAACATTTTTATGAATTTTAAGGAATTTAGCAAAATAAAAAATAGGAAAAAATAAAGCTGAAAATCTGCATTGAAATTTAAAGTAGTACAGTTAACTACACAAGAATAAAAAGAAAATACTCTCACTCTTTGAAGTTTTTAATTGTATATATAAAATTTCATTTTATTTATGCAGTAGCAGAAAACTTCCATAAAGTCTACATTTAGGTAAATATATTTTGAGATAGGAATTAGAGTGTTTTGTTCTTGGTTAAAATGGGTAAAATGCCAGACTTCAAAATTTTAATGCATATCAAACTGTTCTTGGGAATTTTCTAAGATCATGAAAGCAGTATTGCTCTTTTTCAAACATCAGTGTTCTAGTAGCTTAAGATAGGGATATCTTCTATGAAGTTAGTGAAACATACTGTAATACAACATGGATACATACACTGAATATAATAAATTATATCTAAAACATTTTGAATAAAATTTGAGGCATATCACTTATTTTGTTTTAGAGTGTTTTAAAAGGCATTATATAAAATATTGTGATATTAAAGGATAATGAAAAAAGAAGCCTTTAAGCAATAAACAAGGTCTTCCTAGAAAGTTGTGTTTTTGTCATGTCAGAGAAATACTGAAGACAATGATTCTTTGCCCAATTTTCACATCACTCTGCCAAAAAAAAAAAAAAAAAACCCTCAAAACCCACTAAGATTGTCTTAATATCATTTGAGGATTTGACTCAAACAAGAGTTTAGGTACAGTGCTACTCTATGATGTACTATCTTCTGAGATTTTAATTTGTACAGAATAGTGTAGAAGGCTAATCAGTGACAAAATAAAAATGTGTACTCTGAAAACATTTTCAAGAATACAATATCTAAATTAAGCTATAAATTATAATTGGTAAGATGTAATGATAATGAAAATAGTTATACAGGCTAATATGCCAAACTAAACTCATAATAATTATATGAATAATTGGTTTGAGAAAATATATTTAAATAAATGCTTAGAGATTTTTAATAAAAAAAATTGCTGAAAAAGAACTTCCAAAAAATCTGAATTCATAAACTTTCTAATTTGAATTGATAGTTTAGAAAAGGTACAGAGAGAACGTCTGTTCTTTTTAATAGAATGTCAGTCATATAATTGTTTATTTGGCATGTTTGAATTATTTGAAATTTAAAATGAACTGGATTTCTGGACTAAGGGGAATGCATGCATGTTTGGCATGAGTTCATTCAATACAAAATATCTCTTGAGCACCCTCCTCTGTGTTCTGTAGTGTCAGATCCTGAGCTGCAGTTTATAATAAGACCATCATGCATGTCCACTTGCATATAGGTTTCTGAGTGTTAAGATATATAAAGAAAGGCAGAAAGATTTTTATGGTTACATGACGACTGAAAAAATGGATATTTAGTTTTAACAGTGTGTGGTAACAATTAATGAAGTGAATCAAGAAATTGAGGTTTTTTTTTTAGGCAAGAAATCTAAAAGGTCAGTGAAAGGCAGATAGGGAGCAATTACTTCTTAATGGTTTGGGTAGGAAGATGGTAATTCCATGATACACATATGAAAATAAGTCCCTTCTCCACTTTCCTGATGAATGAGGTAGCCTGATCAGGCATGTGTTTGGAATGCAACTGGCTTGAAGAAAAGTCAAGCCAACCCAAGATGACTATGTAGTCAGTTTTCCAAATTTTAAGGTAGAATACAGGAAATAAGGAGAAAAAAATGCAGAATATAGGAAATAAGGAGGAAAAATATGAGAAGCATGGGCTCAAAGGATGAGAGCTGCCACAGCTAGAGAGCAGAGCTATTGCTCTTTATTGTATTCAGTGATTTGTGCTTCCCTAGTACCCACGTTCATCAGTAACCAAGGGATTAGCAAATATTTTATTACACCATGGAATATTTGTAAAGGCAACAAAATTGAACAGAAAAACATTGTTTTCTATCTGTGCCCTTCATTAAATTCTGTAACCTCCTTGTCACGACATTTTAAAGTATCTAGAAATTGGCCTACTATATTCATATTACTTAGTGTTATTTTCTCTCCACTGCCCCACCCCCCAAAACCTTTCTTTCTCATGGCTGATTTTTGCTGAGGAGAGTAAGATGACCTCTTAATATAAAAAGGGAAGAAACTACAGAGGAATTCCAATTTTTTATTTAGATAATCTGTAATAACTGAAATAATTTTGTCCATTTCTTAATGTATTTGTTTAAAGGAGGGCATATTTAGAAAATGTATTTTTTACCTGTTTGATTTTTTGAATAGCTTATTGCCACAATTATTTAAATTAAAGTCTTCCTGTTTGTCAAGGAGAAATATAAAATGTGAGCCTTCATTTGTATTTTGGATGCTTGAGAAGAAAAAATAAATAAAATCTTACCACAACAGATTTTAAATTTGAAGAAAATTACAGTTTTTCTCTCCTTAATTGAGAATATTCAGAGGAACAAAATGCTTATGCACATACTTTGAAATTATCACCTGAAGCAGTAACTATTAAGCTGTCTTGTCAAGTGCTGCTTGGCTTGCATGTTTAATAATATTTGTGCTACCATGAACTTCGTACACACAAAGACTGAATTGCTTGGCTTGTAGTCTTGGAATCTGCTGCTTTTTTGCTTGCTTTTATTTGCTACAATGATCTTACTGGAATATATGATGCTGAAATAGGTCTTCTGAAGTGATTTAAGGTGAACAATTTAAAATCCATTTGTATTTTGTTTTGGACGACTATCATAACATAAAATAAATATTTAAAAAGTAATAGTGTAACATTTTGTTTTTATTTCTTAAAGAGAAGAGCTTTAATGCTATTTTCCTTTTGCTAAACTAAAGACCATGTATTTAATTTGTCATGGTAGATGGATAATTTTCAGTTTTCATTTGGTTAGTTGAGGTGCTGATTTGCATGAAATATTAATTGTTACATACAGGAACGATTTCTAATGTAGAGATGTATACTTCAATCATTTGTGAATAGTTTAATGATATAGTGGTAAGACAGAAGGTTGGTTTAGAAAACCAGAGGCTAAGTAGAGTTTATATACATTTTGAGAGAAGACAAAAATAAGATTAAATGAAAGAACCAATGCTTCTCATAACAGCAGAATGTGAAACTTGTTAGGCAAGATAAAATCTTGATGTCTCTCATGTGAATTTAAGGAACTCAGCAGTTTTATCTCATTAGCACCTTTTACTTATGTCTGCCTGATGACAGCTAGAATTTTGAGAAGGGCCATCTGAGGTATGAGATTTATTTGCACCCTTTGTGCTTTCACATTTTGCCCATCTTTGCCAGTTGGACAGAATGAAGAAATAATGCTACACTTAATATGAAGTCTAAAAAATGTCTCATAAAATTTATCTAAAATAGTCACACATTCTTATTGGAAGTTAGTGTGGGTTCTTTTCTCTCTGTTTCAGTGACTTTTTAATGATTTAAAATAAAACCAAATATAGTTTTGTGAATATACATTCTATAAGGCTTAAAGAAAAGTTTTGGGCTATCATGATATCTTTATCAGGAATAAAACTTTGGTGCTAATACTGTTCTGGAAGTGCTCATTGTACATTAAGATTCTCAAAACTGGGGTACTTTATCAGGAAAAAAAGGTGTATACCTATTCTTTGAACTGATCATATTTTGAAAGCTATATAAATCATACTCAATTATTTTTATATCCTGTACGTTTTCAGAATCTTAAAGTAACTATTCATAAAGTAATGCATTGATCAGAGGGAATTAATCCATTCACAAGATATAACAAGTCAGTTAATTTTCAAAATTACAAGGCTGTGCATATTATAATCCTGTAATTTCTATTTTGTATCTGTGTCTGTATTTGTAGATAAATTCATGAATACATATTTAGCTATCCAATTAGTGAAAAAGTTCTGAGTTGCTAGGTTCAATGAAATAAAGATCTAGTATTAATTTTAAACTAATGTATTTTTTTCAAATTATATTACATCAATGTACTATTTGTCATGTGACAGAATTAAATAAGTGACTTTTCACGTTACATTTTTCACGTTCTTTTTCACATTTGCTGTTCTTTTCTCATTTTATTTTACAAATTTAGACATTTTTCCCCCTCTCATACTTTATCTTATGTGTTACCTTTCTGCTACTATGACAAACGTTTATTTAATCAAATTATAAAGATAAAGTGTATATTTTGGCTCATAGTTTTCAAGGTTCCAGTCTATGATCAGTTGACCCATTGTTTTTTGACCTATGATGAGGCAGCTAATTATAGCAGGAGTTTGTAACAGAGCAATACTGCTTACCTCATGGACAGATAACAAACTGGAGGAACAGGAAGGGAATAAGGACCTAACATCCCTTTGCGGACATGTCCCCAATGACTTACAGACTTCCTACTATGGCAAACCTTTTAAAGATTCTACCACCTCTCAATAGCTTCATGGGAGGAGGACAAAACCTTTAGCATGTGGATCTTTTGGAAATATTATCCAAACCATAGCATAGATCCTATTTGTTTATATACTACCATTCTTCCAAAAATACATACTTTCTCCGCTTTGCTTCTTATTTATCTTAACTACATTCATTTTATTTTACTTTTACTCTGAAGTACATGCCTCCTCCCCAAAAGATATTGGAACATATCATTCATATTTGTTCATCTTTGAGTAAATCTAAAGAGCTTGTAATTTCTTTAATTTAAAAAAGGAGGGGCTAAGGGTGTTGCTCAGTGGTGGAGTGCAAAGTTGCATGGTGACACTCTTAAGTTCAATCCCCAGCACCAAAAAAAAGAATAGAATTTCTTGTTAATTTCTTCTCCCAAATTTGTAGGGCTCTTTCTCTCAATACTGTATATGGAGTTTATGGAGATTTCTATACATGAATGGATTTTCTTTCATGATTTTTTTCTATTTTTCCTGTTTGTTTTCTATTTCAAAAATTTCTTTTTCTCTTTTTTATATTGTACAGTGGGAAGAGATTGGTGAAGTTGATGAAAATTATGCCCCTATCCACACATACCAAGTATGCAAAGTTATGGAACAGAATCAGAATAACTGGCTTTTGACCAGTTGGATATCCAATGAAGGTGCTTCCAGAATCTTCATAGAACTCAAGTTCACTCTGCGAGACTGTAACAGCCTTCCTGGAGGACTGGGAACCTGTAAGGAAACTTTTAACATGTATTATTTTGAGTCAGATGATGAGAATGGAAGAAACATCAAGGAAAACCAGTACATCAAAATCGATACCATTGCTGCTGATGAGAGCTTTACGGAACTTGATCTTGGTGACCGTGTCATGAAACTGAATACAGAGGTCAGAGATGTAGGACCTCTAAGCAAAAAGGGATTTTATCTTGCTTTCCAAGATGTTGGTGCTTGCATTGCTCTGGTTTCTGTGCGTGTATACTATAAAAAATGCCCCTCTGTGATACGGCACTTGGCTGTCTTCCCTGACACTATCACTGGAGCAGATTCTTCACAGTTGCTTGAGGTGTCAGGCTCCTGCGTCAACCATTCTGTGACAGATGAACCTCCCAAAATGCACTGCAGTGCTGAAGGGGAGTGGCTGGTGCCCATTGGGAAGTGCATGTGCAAGGAAGGATATGAAGAGAAAAATGGCACCTGTCAAGGTAAGAGTTGCCTGTGGATCTACAGGGGCTTTCTGCTTCAGTTGGATCATGTATATGTATTTCCTCCAAAGATTATGAGCAAGTGACCTTTTACTTTGCTAATTTATGGAGATTCTTGCTCTTCAAGTTTGATTTCTCTCTTCTCTGAATTTTAAAATTCCTGGCAACGATGAAAGATTTAATGTAATATTTTATTGGATATACATAATAAATACTCAGAGAGTGTCTGACTGGCTGTGCAATATTTCATATTCGCTTTGCTTTCAGAAGTTTTACTTTTGAACAACACAAGCCAAGAGATTAGTAACTTTCATTGTATGATTATGGTCCAATGTTGCTGTTTTCTTTCTATACTTTACTTGCTGTATGAAAGTCTAACGCAAAATCTTACAGGAGGCTTGTTTTGGTATGCTTTAAACTGCCTTTTAAAATGTCTTCAAAAATAAGTTCAGGCATATGAATTTCACAGTGAAACATTTGTAAACGGACAGGACTTGGGTTAGTATGTTGTTTACATATGGTTGCTATTACATGCTTGCTTTTTAAAATTTACAGATCAATTTTAAATGCATAATAAGCAATGCCCCATGAAAATAACTGTTTGGAGATAAAGCCAATACATATAAAAGGTCATTTCGAAGCAATTTGCACTTGGAGATTTTTTTCTGTCTTAATTTTTCTTTTAAATTGAAACTTGATCATGCATGCTTCCCTGTTCATTTGAAAATGCTTTCATTTTGCCTGTAGTGTGGTAAGTTGCCCTTTCAAACTTGGATAAGTATCAATGGCTTTTTGGAACAGGATAGTACTTTATGTCAAAGTGAAGACATTGGGGGAATCTTAGAGGGAAAAACAAACATTTTTTTCCTTTAAATATTATTTGTCCTAATGAACTTGAACTTGTTTTCACCATGATGTGTGTAATGGGAGTTCATGTTTATTAACTAAGAAGAAAACCAAATGCTGAGCAGTCCCTCAGTTCCATCTGGTAGCTTCAGGTGCATTTTTATTTCCTAAGTTCACTGTATGTATTATGTGTATCAAACTTGTAAGTTTGCTCAGGCCAGCCTGTAGATGGGTAGACATCCAGGAAATAAACTAGGGACATTATCTGGAAGTCATAATGACTTTGGTTAATTCATTCCATTTAGAAACACATTGCATATACTTTAATTTCTTATTTTGTATTCTTTACAATATTATCTACAATTAATTCTATGGTTGTTTTTCTGTGTAAGTTGTAACTCGCCACACTTAATTTGTACCTACATACCATGGACACCTAAAAGTTTTGTTAATTCAAAATTATGTTTTTGAAATATTTATATGTTCGTTAGGGAAATGAATCATAGTTTGTTCAGAACTGGATTTCAAACAAAGTTCTGATTAACATTCTCTTAACTTTTTGTTTTGAGCAGTTTTACTGGTTCACAATGAGGTCATATGTAATTGTAGAATCAGAAGCAGGAGTTAAATTTAATCTCTTGACTATATTGTAGTCTAACATATTATAAATATGTCTTACTGGTTAAGTGTAAAATTTTGTTTCTTAGTCTTTTAAAGCAGCATGGGATACTTGATTGATTACATTATTTTAGAGAATATATGGTGGCTTAAGATCAAACCACACTGAGCTTTATCTTCATATCTGCTTGGCAGAGGCTATAAGAGGCCTCTGCATTTTTAGAGGATAAATTTTGATTATTGATGGATTAAGCATTCTGCTGGTACTTATGAAATATCTTGAGGGACTAGTATTTCTGACAGTATGTTTCTTAGTGGAAGCATTTAACACATTTCTTCTTTCTCCCCTCATAGTACTAATAATTGAATCAGGCCAGAGAGACAGAGGAGATAGGGAGGTGAGCTGCAGAGGTTGCACTATAGAAATCTTCATGAAGCAGACTCTCTTATAATTCCTGCATTTAGCTCCCCACCCTACTAGCCTAGTAGGAAAAAAGGCTTCAGGGGCCAAGTGCAAGTGATCTATATACTACAACAGCCAGAGACTGTTCTATACTATGTGGTGTATATGAATGGTGTTTTACAATGTACAAATGATGTACAATTCCATTCTAGGAAGATTTTTTTTTTAAAAATTGTTCTTTTCAGTTATACATGAGAGTAGTGTCTATTTTGAGATGATTAGACAAACATGGAATATATCTTATTCTCATTAGGATCCCAGTCTTGTGGATATACACAATGTTGAGATACCCTGTTGTATATTAATATAGGTACCTAAGAGAAGTTATGTCAGATTCATTTCACTGTCTTTCCAATTCCTATCCCCTCTCTTTCCTTCATCCCTTTTGTCTAATTCACTGAACTTCTGTTCTCCCCTCCTTCTTCTGGGTTAGCTTCCACATATCAGAGAGAACATTCTACCTTTGGTTTTGGGGATTAGTTTATTTCACTTAGTATGATAGTCTTCAGATCCATCCATTTACTGGAAAATGTTATAAATTAATTCTTTCTTATGGCTGAGTAATATTCCATTGTCTATAAACCATGTTTTCTTTATCTACTAATTTGTTGAAGGATTCCTAAGTTGGTTCCATAGCTTAGCTATTGTTTATTATGCTGCTATAAATATTTATGTGGCTACATCACTGTGTATTGATTTTAACTCCATATACTGCAGAGTGGCATGACTTGGTGTTTTCCTTTCTAGTTATTTGAGGAATCTCCACACCACTTTCCACAGTAGTTGTACCAATTTGCAGTACCACAAGCAATGAATGAGTGTACCTTTTTCACCACATTCTTGCCAATATTTATTGTTACTTGTATTCTTGATAACTGTCATTCTGAGTGGAGTGAGGTGAAATCTCAGTGTAGTTTTAATTTGCATTTCTCTAATTGCTAGGAATGTTGAACATTCTTTAAAAATTTGTTGACCATTTGTATTTCTTCTTTTGAAAAGTGTCAATTTAGTTCCTTTGACCTTTTATTGATTATCTATGGTGTTAAGCTTTTTTAGTTCTTTGTATATCCTGGAAATTAATGCTTTATCTGAGGTGCAGTTGGCAAAGATTTTTCTCTCATTCTGTAGGCTCTCTGTTCACACTCTTGATTATTTCCTTTGCTGTGAAGAAGCTTTTTAGTTTGATTTCACTCCATTTATTGATTTTTTATTTTACTTCTTTTAGAAGTCTTATTGAGGAATTTGGTTCCTAAGCCAACATAGTAGGAAGTTGGGCCTACATTTTCTTTTATTTAGTGCAGGTTTCTAGTCTAATACCTACGTCTTTGATCCATTTTGAGTTGAGTTCTGTGCAGTATAATAGGGATTCAGTTTCATTATAGTACATATGGATTTCCAGTTTTTCCAGCACCATTTGTCAAATAGGCTATCTTTTCTGTAATGTATGTTTTTGGTGCCTTTGTCTAGTATGAGATAACTATATTTTTGTGGTTATGACTCTGTGTGTTCTAATCTGTTCCATTGTTTAGGAAGAATTTTGAATGTTCTATAAATAATTTCTCTTTTTGGATGACTAAATAAATAAACAAAATTTTCAAGTTTGTTTTGGTGATTTCAGAAATCACAGATATTCTTGAGGCATTTTATATCTATACATAATGTGTGTATGTAAATGTAAATATGTGTGTTGATGGATGTGATATAAAATGCCATTATTATTGTCAGTCATTCTATGATCTTAATACCCTATCCTCAAATTTTAAAATGTGAAATTGATGTTTGGAAATTATCCTTGATTAGAAAAAAACTAGAGAGCTTTCTGACACCTCTTTCCTAATCATTAACCGTTACAAAGTGTTTACAGAATTTAGCAACCCATTATCTCTTGAAATCATCCACTTCTATTTCCTTTTTCCTCAAATCCCTAAGTATACCTAATAGGAAGGAACTTCATTTTTGAGTATACTGAATGATATTATGTGTAGTTTTGATTTTGAACAATGTGAATATATCACTTATGTAAAAATGCAAATCTTGTAGTTTTGCACACTCATTACATCCCACCACTTTACAAACTTCTTTGGAGTCCTTCAAGATCAAACTTTTGTAACACCCTAAAACTCTGCATGGGTTTTGCCCTTCTTATCTCTGCAGACTCTCCTCCCCTCCCCAACTACATCAGCTCCTCTTAGTTCTCCAAGAGAGTTTACTTACCTTCATTATTTGTTTTGAAAGAATCCCGTTCTCATCCCCTGAAATATTCTTCAACCTCATTTATGCCAGTTAAGTAATTCATGCTAATCCTTCAGATCTGTAGTCTAGTATGCCTTCTTCAGGGAAGTAGTCCCTGACTCCTCAAACTAGGTCAAATCTCATTGTTATTTACTCATATATTTTCCCTTCAAATAATGACTTTCCCTACTTTGATTACACTATATACCTCCTAATGGCAGGGTTCGTGTAGGTTGAGTTGACAAGTGAGAAATCAAAAGCAAGAAGAAGGGAAAGGGTATTCCAAAGAGAGGAAAGAAAAATGTGTAAGGGCATAAAAGAAGACTGCATTTTATAAATATTGAGTTTTTTTCTACCAGGTATTAAATCCAGGCATACTTAACTACTGAGCCACATCCCCAGCACATTTTTATTTTTTACTTTGAGATGGGGCCTTGCTAAGTTGCTGAAGCTGGCCTGGAACTTGTGATCCTCCTTCCTCAGGCATGCAGATGTGCACCACTGTGTCCAGCTAAATATTTTGTTCTATTGATTTATTTTACCTTTGTATTTATCCACAGAACATATCTTTGCTTGGACTGAAAATTTACAAATATGTCTTTTTAAATGATCGTTTCTTAATCTTAAAACTCTCAGGCCAAAAATCTCAATTTTTTAGGTATTAAACCATATGTTTTTGACACTTTATATATTAATTATTATAGATGTAATCTTAGTAAATTTTGCAGAGCCTCTTATATCACATATTAAAATATATTTATAGGATGGCCTTATTGCATAATGACATTTAATTATTCAGTTTCTTTGATATTAAATTATGTTAGAATATAATTAAGGATGTAATTATATTAAAAGCTGAAGTTTGAATATATCTATTATAATGATTATCATATATTAACATTTACTGAATCTGTACATGGTAGTCACTGTCAGATCATGCCCATGTGACCTGGTATACTTACACTCATGGGGGAGTTGACCAAAGGACTTTTAGAGACTAATTCTTCAGGGTACAGAGTATTGGGCAATATTGAACCATATGGCTTAAACCCAGATGACAACCAAGCAGTGATTCAGTCATCCTGGCCAGTTTAGCAATTCATAATCTGTCATCATTATCCAACTCCCTTTCATTTAACTTCCTTTAAGAAAAATCAACTTCCTTACTCATAATAATCTGGTTTAGGTGAGATAATAAAATACTCTGGTTTAACTTAAAATATACTGTATATTAATTTTTGTGAGGCAACTAATATATAGCCTAAATTTTCAATAATAATTTTAAGTATACAAATTCATTTCTCTGAAATGCTCTCTACTTTCAGAAATAAGTAATGTTTCCAAATCCATTTACCCAAGTGTGTTTCCCTACTTGTTATTTATTATTATTTCTGGTGAAATTCATGCAATGTTTTTCCTTTAAGAGTCATGTAAGAAATTTTTTTTTGAGTATAAAATGGTTAGCAAAAACCCATTTTGGAAGTTTCTGCTTTTTATTGAAATGAATGTGTTTGACAGAAGTAATTGAGTTCACATGAATCAAATGTTGCCTGCTGAGTTCTCTTGTGATTATGTTGCTGACTTACTCAGATGCAAGGCAAGACCACTAATCTTCATCAGTTGCTGGTGGAATGAAGTAGTAATTTGAAATTAGCCCTGGATAATTATAGTTTCACTTTTATCAAATGGAGGAAAGAGATTTAGATTGTGGGTCACTGCCAAAACCAGTCAGAGTGAAGAAGGTATATGGTGCATGCTAAAATACAGGGTAAGGGAGGTTACGCGTCAAGGGCTGTGGAGAAAAAGCACTTATTAATTGTCCAACTGGGAGATGATTGCACAGCAAGGAAAATGTAGTGAAAATACCCAACTCAAAAAAGAGCCTTGATTCAGAAACAGTACAGATACAGCAGGGAGCAGTATGTCGATCATTCATACTTCTGGTGCATATTTATGATTGAAGCAAAATTGGCTGGAAATATAGTTTATTAGATGTTCCTGTAATTATACATTGGAGAGCCTAGTTATTTTTAATTAGGCATATTACCAAAAACATCAAAGAGGTTGAACTTTTGGTTCTATTTGGTATGTTATTTTATGCAACAAAGGAAAACTAATTTTAATTTCAAAATTCGAAAAAAAGGGTGGTGATTATGGAAGTTCAATGTATCATTGGGTGTGTGTGTGTGTGTGTGTGTGTGTGTGTGTGTGTCCTGCTGCTGAGATAAACCACCGAGACAATTAAACAACTAAGTCCTTTCATCCATTTGTGGCTATTATGCATAAGGATAATAAAATAGATGATCCTTTTTTCTTTTTTCAATTTAAACAGGTTTCTGACATACTTTTTGGATTAGTTCTATTAAAGTTTTAGTGATATTCTGCATTTGATTTTGGTTTTCTTCCTAAATAAAGGTTTCTATTTAAGTCAGATATTCTTTTTAGTGGGTTGGAGGTGCAGGGTGGTGGCCTATTTCTTGTAGGATATTTAACAGCTTCTTTGATGTCTACCCAGTAAACGCACTAGGAATCCCAGATACTTCCAGATAAGGCCAAATACTCTCTGAGGATAGTATTGCTCTTAGCTGAGAGAACTACTAATCCAACTATTCTCTCACCCCAAATGAACATTTGTGCCAATAAAATGTTTATGAACTGTTGCTTTTGTAAAAGTTTACATTTTTTTATAATTTCCAAAACTTTTTTTTTGAGATGTGACTGATTTAACTTCAATATGGCAAGAATTATACTTCTTTTGAGAGATAACATACTCATTAAGCCCATTCATTATGAGTCAGAACACCTGGGATCATATTCTACCTTTAAAATTTACCAGCTACCTATCCCTGTGCAAGTTTCCGAATCTCCCCAAACTTTGCTTTCCTCATCTCTACCTACCTCTTAGCAATCTCATGAGATAGTTAATGAAAAGTGCTTAACACAGTATCTAGCACATTATACTTATTCAGTAAAAATGAACTATTTCCTATATCTTCTATTAAAAATAAAATATATTTACATGAATATATGTCTTCTATTATAAAATGGTTTTATCTAATTCTTGAGAAATTTATTTATTATAGGATATTTTTACAGTTTTATTCATTGAGTGAAAAAAAGCCATGTAAATATCAAAAAACTTCCTTTATAAATATTTTTCTAGAGACTCAGCATTGAAAGATTGGCTATTTCTTTAAATATTACTATTTATTCTTTATTATTGTACTGTATCCTGCCTGTACAATTCCTGTATCCTAGGAATGCAGGCCTATATGCATACAA
Source organism: Marmota marmota marmota (assembly GCF_001458135.2). Taxonomy (NCBI): domain Eukaryota; kingdom Metazoa; phylum Chordata; class Mammalia; order Rodentia; family Sciuridae; genus Marmota; species Marmota marmota. Next base: position 49,848,472 of record NW_026000108.1, on the reverse strand, counting down.
ACAAGCATATGGAGTCTTATCCAGTTACAAATCATGAGAATTTCTAAGAGTGTTGCTAACACCTGGGGTGGAATTTGCTAATTTCAGGTAGGGTCACAAGAAAAAGTTTTTTCTAAGGAGCTGATTTTTAACACAGATGGGGAAACAACAATGCAAAAATTACAGGGATCAGTGTAGTAAGCTGAGGGAATTTCAATTGTAGAGATTTATTTTAATATATTAATTTTGTGTTTCTCTTTTCTTTATAAAGTTCTTATATTAAAATCAGAGAAATGATATTCCTGAATTTGTAGGCTAAGTGATGCTGTTCTAATGCATGTTACATTATCTTAAAGATAGAATATATCTAATAAATTATCTGTGGTCAAATACATTCATATCAAACTTGAAACAAACCAATTTATTCATGAGTGGTATTGTTGGCTAGTTATTTGTAAGTGAAACCCATTGAAGGTATGAAAGGCTTTTAAAATGAAAGGGGGGGAGGGAGGGAGAGAGAGAGAG